>NC_142462.1:78447567-78599082 GCF_049115385.1 Moschus berezovskii
GAGAAGAAGAGAGGTTTCCTCCAGACATTAGTTGTGCTAAAAGATTCATCATTACCTGCAGTCATGAAATAAATCTTTGATACTTACAACTATAATATCCATGCTCTACGTTTTATTGCAGATATAGGTAGACAGTCATTATTTCTGACACTTTCTCAGCATTACAAGGAGTACTCTGGGGGGAAAACTAGTGTACAGTGTTACAGAAATAGATTGATAGAACCACATGGAAACCAGTTACTTTACTGAGCCATTGTAATCAATACAATATTCCCTTAATGATATTAAACAGTCACATAGATTCCAAATTTCATGTTAGACTCCTATCTAAACACAACCTCTGTTATCTACAAATTAAGTTGCCAAGAGGAAAATTTATTATTTTTTTTACATCATATGGTACTTTACAAGAAATATGTTCCTGAATGAGAATTATTTTTCTAGTGTTAAAGTTTATTATTATTTAGGGGACATTAATACAAGACAATGGTCAACAACAATCACTTTATAGCCCTTGTGGGACATTCGAGATCAGTATGTTGAGAAGCTTCCTGTTCAGAGGACTTGCAGTGGTTACTGTACAGTAGTTATTAGAGTCACATATATTGCAGTAACCTGATGTATCATCCAGAGGAGGTGTTAAAGTTGTCTTTGACCATGAGCTATTTAAGAAGAGAGCCTCTTGTGTGCCGTACTGATCCCCCAAAGGCATCCTGTGAGAGTCCCTCCTTTCCTGTAGGTCACCGCTTTTAGCAACGGTGCCTTTCCCAAACCTCTATAAGTCATGGCTGGGGCAGGATTCCAACTGCTTTTTTCAGTTTTGTCACGTGTGTCTAGGTTCTCTCCTTTTTGATGGTCATGTTAGGAAACCAGGGGCTGAAACGATGGTGTGTCACTGTTTTGTGGAAAAGGGTTTGTCTAACTGAAGAACTCTGTGGTTGAGGCAGTGGGAACTCTGTGGGACCAGCGCTGTGACTTACTGCTGGGGCAGGCATGTCCTGGCTAAATTGGCACAGGTGCTCCCCAGCAGCTCTGGAAGGCCATCTGCTACCCCTGGGGACCACCTGCTTCACAGGCCAGGGCCTGGATCACTGAGCTCAACCAGTAGTAGCCACTTCTGAAAAGAGTCATCAGTTCCAAAGGAATCTTTGTGTCTGCATATTTAAAGCCAAGATAATTATTGGTAGTCTCTGCATAACAAATGTAATTTCAATTACACTCTTTTTCTAAATTAAAAACTATTGCTTGTGTGAAATGAGTATTCCCAGTTTTTTAAAGTGCATTTTTAATGTTTTTATTCTAGGAACATTAAGAGCATTGAACAAAAGATTGTCCAATTACTATATAATGTTAACAAATATGCCGAATCCTTCATTTCCATGGCAGCAAGTGAAGCTGGTGAACCAGTACTGTGCAGGCTGATTCTCCCAGAGATTTTTCAGCCCCAAGGTGGATAGGACAATATTTGAAAGTGTATGGCTACAGAATAGATTTTTTTTGTGGCGTGGGGGGGACTTTAAAGCAAAGTTACAGGGGCTGTCAAATACTTCTTCATGGCTTAATATCCATAACATTAATAATGTGGGATTTTAAGAAGATTTCTTTATGTGGATCATTTTTTAACTCTTTATTGAATTTGTTACAATATTGCTTCTCTTTTAGGCTTTGGTTTTTGGCTGTGGGGCATGTGAGGTCTTAGTTCCCTGACCAGGGATCGAACCTGCACCCCTTGCATTGGAAGGTGAAGTCTTAACCTCTGGACTTCCAGGGAAGTCCTAGTGTTGAGTTTCTTGTGTTGGAATGATGTTGCAACTTCTACTCACACTTAGTCTATTGAATAAAATTAAAAATATGATATAGCCTTCTGATGGTATACAAAAAGATTGCACCAAATAAAAGTGTCATAGTATATACAATTATCTTAGTTTTTCAGGCAGAATCCAAAACGATGGAACTGAATAGAAAAATCAAACCTGAGGTCCTTATTTCCTCACCTCCCTAACTGGTTGCTGTGGCTTTCATAGCCTGGGAACTTATCAGCAGGTAGTCTAGCAGTTGGAGCTGTCACTGTTGCTGATGAAGAGGAGTTTGTTTTTCTTTTTGTTTGGCTGGCATCATGGATAAAAGGGCTTAGGAAAAGTGAATATCCATATGTATGCTATCTGACATTGTATTATCAGGCTTAGGCTTCTCCAGAGCATTTCTTCTTTATATCTGGAAAGAAGCAATTAAAAAATTACCTGCTAAAATGGATCTTGGATGTTCGCTTTTCTATTTTCGAAAGGCAGGTTGACTATTTTGCCCTTGAGCCTTAAGAATTGTTGCTGATTGGCTGTTTGTTATTTTTTAATAATATATGGCATGTATCCAAGTAAGCATTCCGATGACCTCGACAATAAAATGTGATTCTTGGCTGCAAGGTCTGTTGGGGGATGGCAGGCTGCCAGCCATTCATACATCATTTACAGGTGGCTGTTTCTGACAGGCCAGTGTTAGTTATTGTAAATGAGTGACAGTCCCTATAACTCACCTGTAAGCCTTACTCCGCCTGCCCAGGGCATCCGAGGTTCCCCCGGCCTCTTCACACGTGGTCCTCCTCCACGAAGGCCCACAGGCACAGACCCTCCTGTGCACACTTCTGCCCACCCAGGCTCATCAGGATGGGGAGCTACCTTGTATGTGATTGACGATAATTAGGTTTCAACTGCCTTCTGATGCAGAAATACACACTATTACAGCACGGCCAATTCTGCTCCTGCAATCTTGCCTCTGAAAGGGTATTGATTCACTCTTTCACATTTTTAAAAGGTCATGGCAATAATTCCATCTGAACTGTGCTAAGTGAAAATAGTTTGTAGAAATAATATGGTTGCTTCTTAGTTCTATTGTAATTGAAAGCCACAATGGCTTGGTTTTTTTAGTATATTTTAATTACATGTGTCTCCTTGCCCCATCTTCCCCTGATAAAGTGTTTGTAAAGTTATAAACCAGGTGGCCCCCTGTGGCAATATCTTCTAACTTTTTGGCAAAGAGGACTTTTTTTGTTCCCCTACAGTATAAGGTGAGGTCTAACCAAAACTCTGGGTCACTCTGCCTTATTAATTTAAGAATTAAAAACAGGAGACTTGAACTTTTTTCCTGGCTCTGTCATCTGCTGCCTGTTTTCATAAGATTAGAATATATTGGCTTTGATGAGCAAGATGCTAAATTTGCTCACTTTTCACAAATTTTCATTGTAGTTAAATAGCCTTTTCTGGGTTGACTAAATATTATTCTTGCTAGTTATCAGACCATAATAAAACAAATTGGTGGGGAGAGTGTATAGCTCCTGCAGTGTACCCCCACACACAGGTGACAGGAATCTATGAATGATCTGTCATAAATTACTGGAATACTCAGACAGCAGTTTAAGACTTTTTTTTTCTACATTTTTAGCTTTTCTGAGGCAAAAGAGTTTTAAAATGCTTGAATTGCATGTTTTGGGAAAGTGGGTGATCAGATTTTACGCTCTAAGCCACTCTGGATCTATCTTCCAGTGAGGTGGGGGGGAAAGTCTCAGCTGTTTCTAGTCTCAAAAATGAGCCCGTCATTGTACTTGCAAACTAAGGGGCATAATCTCATCCAGAGCGTGGGGATTTACGCACATAATTACCATCAATGCTAATAGCATTTTTGTCTGTACAGCCCCACACATCAAGATGAGAATATATTTCCATGTCTTCATGCTGTGAAAGTCCATTTAATATCATTCATTTTACAACTGATTTTTTTAAGATGATGTCCACATTCTGTCATGGCATACGGATGCCTAGTTAAAAGTAAATGGGGGAAATATTGGGAAGGGATGTGATGGCTAAACTTGTTCATGTCGATGAGATATCGCTAAACTCAAATCCATTCATACTCCTTAAACGACAACACTCTAGTCGGCTTTGAAACTGCTGGCACACTTTTCATAGTGTTATAAATTTGTCAGCCTAATGGGACATTTTGTAGATGTTTTCCTCTTTAAGTGCTTTAACAGGAGTAGGCATTCCATTGATCCAAAAATTCAGCTCAGCATCTCATTTATGAGAGATGAGAGTCATACATTTAATGCCTTACCAGAAATTAAGTGGTGGATGGTGCCCTTCATCTCTTCAAGGAAAGAAAATTCACCCTCTGCTGAACTCTGCCCTCTTTTGGCCTGGGAGCATCTCAAAAGCAGGACATGATTTGAAACTGGAAACAATAGTGATCATCGGAATCTGAGGTGGTTCCATCTTTTCATTGATTATATGATTGTCTTTATTCATCAGGCCCAACAGCCTATTGAATGGCATCTTCACGTCTATGCTGGCCAAGCAAATTCAGATCCGAGTCTTGATTGATCTCTCCCAGGACTTTGATCATTAAAGCAAAATAATGGATCTATCTCTTCTGTCCAATCTCTGACACCCTTATGTTGGAGCCAGCCCAAACAAAAGGGTCCCATGCCTAAATCATAAAAATAAGGGGACTGATATATGCAGAAGTCCTTCCTGAGAGGGCTGTTTCGGTCTCCCCCAGAGGAACACAGACTTCTCTGGGAAAAAGAGAAGGGTTTCACAAGAGATCTCAGAAGGCAGCCCAAAGGAGCAAGGTCACTTCTGAATGAACTAAAGTTGGCCAACCGTGCCCAGCTGGGTGACCTCAGGCAAGCCACTGGACCTCTCTGAACCAGTTTCCTCTTCCATAAGATGGAGCAGGATAAATGCTGAGTGCTTTCCCACTTTGACATTTTATAACCAGTGCCTTTGGCTTTTATAAATATTGGGATTACAGTGAATTACAGTGAATAACCAGAAGGAAACACTGATTTCCATGGGATTATGCAGATGAGGAGGTCTAGGGCACTAGATGCCTTGACACAGTAACATCTGGTGGATAAGATGCCATCCAAGCGCCAAAGCCCAAGTCCACCCCCAATCCTTTGCCTTCAACTTGGTGGCTTGACTAGTAATAGCCCAGCTACTGAAGCTGCTGTCAGTGGCACGGACATTGAATCCCAAGGGGCAGAAGGCAGAAGGTCCTTGGTGAGGAAGTACTAACCTCATCTCAGTACTAGCCTCTTCCTTGGCATCACCAGACTGGCTTTTGGGTGTTGCTTTACCTCACCAATCACCAGCACTCTCTGGGCTTTTTCCTCTTGTGGCCGCTATCTCCTGAATCATCGTGACCACAGAGTTCTTTTGAGCCCTGAAGACACTGCCCTCCAAATTCACTTGATTCTAGCCATGCTTTGTCTTCGCCCAGTGCCCTAGAATTGTATGTGGTGCATTTATGGTCCCATTCCACTCCACAGGTGTTTTTGAAAGACCATTTCCCACTTTAATCACGGGGATTCCCTGATTCTCGTTTTTGGAAATATCTTCTTTAGCATTAATTCAGTACTTAATTGGGCACCTACTACAGATTAGCATTGGGCAAGGACCTGGGGAGAGCATTGACCAAAACACCGTCTGTGACTCCTAGGACTTGACTTGTCCACATTTGTAGTGTGTTAATCAATTGCAAAGGATGTTCACATACATTTTCTGATGTGCTTTCTACAGCAATTTGGAAAAGTACATCTAGCAGATGATATTGTTATTTCTATTCAGAAAAAAAATGAAGACAGAAAGAATAGACTAGTTGCTCAAGATCCTGCAGGTTAGTAGTGCTGAGTATTGCCTCCAACTCAACGTCCTGCAACTCCAGATGTCTTGTGTCTCCACTGTGCACCTGCTCAGAGCCACAAGTCAAGACCAAGGTATTCCTGGCAGGCCCTTCTCAGTGTGTTCCCTGCGTCTGAGATGCAGCTGACCCTGTGAAAGAATGACCCAGAGGGGCCCAGTAGCTTAGAAGGGCTGCCAAGGTGTTTAACCCAAGTCCATGCCTTGCCTGTTGGATTTGTGCCTCCCTCGGGTGCTGGGTGAGGGCAGCCATTCACTCCTGAAATTCCCAAGCTCGCAGTTATGTACTTTTCAAACTTACACCACTGAGAAATATCAAGGTCAGAACATGATTGAAGAACCTTCTCCCTACTCTTTTAAGTTGCTGTGCTTCTATGATATTGTTTTCCACTAAAGTAGGTTCTCTTAAAAATGAGGTTGAGATCCCTAAAGAAATTGCTTCAATCAGCAGCAGGGCTTAATGACTGTTAATGGGAAGTGGAGATAGGATAGTAAGTGTTACTTTGATTAATAAGAGAACTGCAGAGAATTTAAATTGTGCCACTGATGGATTATTTTCTTCAAGCTTGATAAGCACTTCTCATTTGTTCTTAAATTTGGTCAATACTGTTAAAGGCAGCAAAATGAAGCATAATTAATTCTATTACTGCCGCTCAGACCAAGTGTTACTAAGACATAGATTATGATGCAGATGACAGTAGAAGTCCCAGAGTTGACAGTTTGATGCTTTGAATACCTGTCACTGCTTGTTAGCCTGAAAGAATGAAGAAAATTTCTGTATCCTGTTTTCAAGATACCTGAAACTGTTTTCTCATCTCTGCAGGTTCCACTGACCTGATACAGGGAATATCAATAAGATGATCAACTGATACAGAAATGATCCTGTTTTGGAGGTATGAAGAGTAAATAAAAGATTGAGATATACATTAGTTAAAAACCTTACGAGCTGGATGCTCATTCTGAATTAATCACTAAGAAAATGAGATATTGATTTGATGTTAAAGAAAGCTTTACATATTTCTCCGTTTTCAAAGATTCTGCCCCGTATTATGAACCATGCTTTTCTTTATTTAGCAAAGATACATAAGCAAATAGCACAAAATAATTTTAGCAAATAAATAGAAAATTAACTTTGTTCAGAACTTAGTTGATAAGCAGATGGAATTGAAAGAAAAGATTTTTAGTATCTAATTTTATTTACTACAAGCACGAGTGCCTAGGAGGGCATGAAATTAGACCTACATCTCCCCTTGTTTTCTGTAAACAGCAAGATGCACCAGTGTTTTCTGAAGTTTTTTTTTTCTTGACACCTTTTAAACCCCTTTTAAATATGCCTGTCTATTTATTTAAGGAACATAAATCACTTTATAAGTCATGCTAAGATTCATGCCTGAATGTGGATGGATATATACAAGGTCTTACCTACTGCTTTTCAGCATCTTAATTCAGTGATTCTCAGGCTTGTAGTTCATTCTCCAGGGTATCTCTGGTTAATTCAAGGAGTGCTTCCAAGCTCTAAAATGAAAATAAATTAATTCCACTTAACACTTTAAAAAAAAATTATGTGTCAGCCCTATTTTATGGAATCCACCAAATAGCAGCAGGCTTTTACAACTTCAAAGAGACTGGGAATCAAACTCCCCCTGAATGTGTGTCCTTCTGTTCACTATTTCTATTTCCAAGTCTGGTGTTTCTTCCAAAGTATAAAAAGTCGCTGGGTGAGTAATCTTGGATGAATATAAAACCTAAGTATGTTGGGCTAGTAGTACAGTTATAAAGTTTCTGTGAAGTTCAAAGTCCGTTATTAAAAATGTAAACCTTATCTATTATGAATTGAGGACTAATTCTCTTGACCAGATGTCCCATAAACATAATTTAACATGGGAGAATTATAAGAAGTACATTTCAGACCAGAATGTGAAAGTCAAGCCACTGTATAAGCTTTTGGCTGGAAAATGTAACTTTGGAGACAGAGTAAAAGTGTATACAGAGAGCTGGAACCAGAGGGCTGCCAGAAGCCCAGGTTCTGAAGCTTCTCCTGCCACTGCAAAGCATCAAACGATCTTGGAGGAGTCTCCCATTTCCCCTGGAACTAAGTTCTCTCCTTTGTAAAGTGAAAGGTTGGCCAAACTGGTCTCCTACGTCCTTTTACCCTTGAAAATTCTGGTCTTTGAGAAGAGCTCAAGCTCTTTTTAAAGTTGTTGACTCAAAATGATGTTGTCTGTACAGACAGTAGAAATAGCCACTATGCTTCAAGCGTGTGATCTTCTAGGGTAGATAATGCATTCTGCAAATGGAAGGTGGCCCTCACCACTTACCATGTACCTGTGCTCCTTCCTGGAGACAGAATGGTGAATCAGTCTGACTCACCTCTGCCTTCAAGAAGCTTAAAGGCTAGTGGGGAGGCAGGCAGTAAGCAAGGGCATAAACCATCACATGAGTGAGACATTCGTTCAACAAGTATGTTGAAGAGAAGCAAACCAGGAAATGTTTGCATGATAAATGGGGTCAGAGAAGGCTCTCTGACAGGGAAAATAGAGAGTGAGAAAGCTGACCCAGGGTGGAAGCAGAATAAGGGGCAACCGGAAGGGAGATTTCCAGGCCTGCTTGCCTAGAAGATTAAGGTGAAAAGAAGCCCGGATCTCATCTGCATTGTCTCATTGCCTTGTCTGCACTTTTCTTCCCTATTTCATATACTTGTGAGGTGTTCTTGTTAACTCAAGAAAAACCATGCAGAGAAAAGATTGTTTCCAATGCTTTTTACCCAGTCATTCTCACCTAGAGCAACTCGGATAATTTTGCCTTTGGTTTCCCAGATTGCTGCCGACAATTCAAGTTTAAAAACCTCGAGTTGGGTTATTTCCATTCGCACTGTATGTCTGTGTTTGCCCATAGAATTTGGTACAACTTACGACTTCAGAATTACTGTATAATGCTCAGAGGTGTGAAACGCCATTTCGAGTAATGCCTTTCTTCAGTTAATATAGATAAATATTGATGGCAGGCAGCAGTAAAACAAGTCATTAAATTCTCCAGTGCAAGTGTGTCCCACACATAGCTGGAAGCTACAGACATCACACCAGGCGCGGAGAAAACCACTGCATGTGATTGGAGTGCTTGCATCCCTCAGCTCCCTCATGCCAAATTGGAAAACAGGGGCGTTTAGGGGAAAGCATGGCCCCCAAGGGGAGAGACCAGGCTGGAATCGCACTGCTGATCTCTTCTGCCCACTGTCTGTCTGCCGCCGCCCTAATGAGTTCCTGGCTGAGGCAGAAACCTGTGAAAAATGGCAATCAGCAACAAGCAGAGCTCTGGTGCTCTGAAAACAAAGAAACTTTAAAGTAGTAGCCCTATAAAACCAGCTGAAGAGTTGCAGGGTAATAAACCCTCTTCTCTGTTGTCCTTCAGTTGTTTGACAGCAGCGTCTTTATGTCCCTGCCGCATTAGGTTTGGGTCACCTAGGGGTGTGGCGGGGCTGGCTTACAGTCCCAGATCACGTGGTTGTTGCTTGATTCCTTGGATGAAAAATGAAAGGACCTGTTTCCTCATTTTATACACCGTCCTCAAGGATGCCAGCCTGGTATAGATGTTGAAACTCCACGGTACGGGGTACCCTTTCTTCAAGGTGTTTTTAATGGGCTCTGGGTTGTCAGAGACACTGCTCTGATAATGAGGCTGTGAGCCCCGAGTGAGGAGAAAGCTCTGTAATGAGGGAGGCGGACAATTTGTTACAGTGATGTGGTTACTTGGCCATAATATCTTTTTGAGGTTTATTAAATCATATAAAATTTCAATTTACACTGTAATATTCTATAAAAGATGGAGCACACAGAAGTAATAAGTATGACAACATTTCTTTCATTTATGAATTGTATTGTTGATTGTGTTAACACTGCCACATCCAGTAGCAGGATTATTTATGTCGGGACAGTAATTTTCTATCTCCAATTTAATTTTGTAAAAGTTAATTACAAATTAGAATAAAATGAATGCAGTTATGGAAGGCAGTGAAATGCTGAGATAGGATGTTATTGGGGGGGAAATATTGACTCAGGCCGCTTGTGGTGGAGATCACTGTTATGGAAACCCAGGGCTTCTGGTCCAAGGGTCATCTACCCATTTGTTGGATAAAGAGAGGTTCTGGGTATAATCTATGAGGAAATGAACTGTCCTTGGGGGACCGTAGGGAATATCAGTGGTCGTTCTAGTGAAACCCCTTTCTTTCTCAGATAGGTCACAAAGCTTGTCCCAGTCACCCAGCACAGAGGTGACAGAATGAGAACTAGAATTCCGGTTTCGGCACACCAGGTTAGTCGACTTTCATTTCACTCTGAGGTGGGTGTAGATTTGTTTCTGCTTTAAAAAGTGGGCAGAGGGGTACGTGGGGAGAGAGGAGGTAGAAAGTTTCTCCAGGTCTTAACGCAAACCAATCTGTGCCCTGCAAGATGGAAAATTGAAATGCGTGTGGCGTATCAAGGGGACCTTCCCAGTCACCTTTTCCTCCCCTGTTGAACTCTTTTTCCATTTCTCCACTAGTAACAACAAGGTTCCTTCAACAGGCTTTCCACCAAAGCCACTGAGCAAAAGAGCCAGTTTCAACCCTGCAGGAGTTGCTCCAGCCAGCTCAGCCCCCAAGAGGGAAAGGCGCACCAGAGACAGAGACCGAGCAGAAGTGGAGAGGACTCCCAGGCCTGAACACGATAGCCCAGTTCTTCGCCCGCCTTCCCTGCCCCCTCCCCATGTGCAGTATGCTCTGTTCCCCTGGGACTTGGCCAGTTGCACCTCTCGCTGAGAAGGTGGGTGAGCTCAAAGGCACCCACCTTACACCCCTCATGTTCACCCCACTCTTCTCAAGTGTGTGGTCTCTTTCCCTTCCCATTCTCAGTACCATACTTCCACCATTTGCAATATCAAGATTGACTTGCTAGGTGAAAGACTTTTATATTTAGTTTTTAATAGAGCAAAAGTGACTCTAAATTTGTTAATATTCTTTAGGTTACATAGGACAAATTACAGATAAGTGAATCCGTAATGAAATTTGTAATGAGAATTTCTCAAGTATGAAATGTTGGCGCAAGGAAAGTTAATTGCAGGATTTTACAGCCATTATAGTTTATATCATAAATGCAAAAATGAGGAGGGCCATTTAATTACAGTAGGAACACACTAAATTTTTATGGAGTGCCATTTTGTTAAAGAGGTACTCGGAGCATTAAGAGCAAATACCATCCTAACTGTGGGTCCAGGTAGCTTTCACAACATCAAATAAATATCCTATTGCTACAAAATTGTTCCTTAGATACTGTAATTGACACGATGACTAATGAGATGGGTTTATTCTCACAGCTTCACATACTCAATTTACAGTGTCTGAAAGTTATCTTTTTTGCTATCCACAGACCTGGAAGGGACCAGAAAAATCCCTCTTGGAAAACACTATCTCTGCCACTTCTCTAATTAACCTTCAAAAATGCATTTTGAAATATAGAAGTTGGTGCCTGGCATAGAAATTGGATTGTCTCAGAAAAAAAAAAAAAGACCCAAGTGCTAATTTGTTCCTTATTAAATATCTGACATGTCAAAATTGCAGGTAGTTAATGTTTTTGGTGCCTTTCAGCAAGGCTGGAGACAACATTTCCTATGGGCCAGGCACAGTGGGGTGGCTCTGAGTACCAGGTACCCCAGAAGCCAATGCTGTCCCGCTGCACCCTCCCAGCCCAGGTCTCCCTTTTATTCCCTTCACATCCAGCCAGGGACCTGTGGGCATAAGATGCCCTGATCTCTATGGAAGGAGGTGTCTAGGGGGACTGACAGAATCCTGGAGCATCCCCCATCATTGTGGGTTTAGGGGATGTGCCCCCCTCACCTTGTCACCCCAGGCCTCAGAGGCTCCCAGAATAGGAAAAAAGAGTTCACAGTAAAAGAGCCATATTCGCTCTGGCCCCCTGAACATGTTTTAGATTGTTTTGGAAAGCCAGAGTAGTGGTACCCCCACTGTTTTGGACATCTAGGGTCCCTCTCTCTATTATCCAGTAAAGTTCCTAGGGGGAGATTATTCTAGGCAGTATTTCTTTTCTTAGGAAAAGCAAAGGAACAATATTCGTGGTCTCCCATGTCTAGTCAATGGAACTGGAAGTTAAGAACTGTTGATTTGCATGGAGCCAGCTGGCCACAGAGAACCATCAGGAGCGTCCAGTTCCAGGAAAACAGACAGCGCGCTCCAGGATGAATTTGGAGCAGAGCAGCTATACGTTGGTAACTGGCACAGTGACAAACTGTTAACCGTTGTGAATTGGGAGTACTTTACACTATCCTTGAACTCTTCTGTATGCTTGAAATTACTCATGAATTTAAAAACTAAAATAAAAGAATATCATTAGCTGAAACTGGCTGAAATAAATAAAAATTTAAAAAGAACTGTTGATTTGGAAAACCTGCGTTCCACACCCTGCTCTGCCACGAAGTAACCATGAAATTTTGAATGCTCATCTGGAAAACAAGAATGTAATAATGATCCCAGGTTCCAGGAGATATTGTGAACATCTGATAATTTAGTGAAGAATTTGTAAATATAAGAGCAGGATCTCATATGTTCTCAGCAGCATTGTTCACAACAGCCAACGGCTAGAGGCCACCCATGTCCGCAGATAAACAATGTGTAGTGTACACGCAACAGAATATCATTCAGCCTTTAAAAAGGGAGGAGATTCTAACACATGCTACCACACGGATGAACCTGGAGGACATTACGTTAAGTGAAATAAGCCAGGAACAAAAGGAAGAAAACCTTGTGATTTCACTTAAATGAGGTTCCCGAAGTAGTCAGATCCATAGAGGCAGAAAGCAGGATGGTAGTTACCAGAGGAGAATGAGGAGTTACTGCTTAACAGGTAGAGTTTCCGTTTTGCAAGATGAAAAGAGTTCTGGAGATGGAGGTGGGGATGACTGTACAACAGTGTGAGTGACCTTAATGCCACAAAACTGTACACTTAAATGTGGCTATGGTGGTAAACTTTATGTGTATATATGTTTTGTTGTTTCCTTATCATATTACTGTGGATATTTGTTTTGTGTGTGTTAATTTTATTCTAGGTTTGAATTCAGTTCTAATGTTATTTTGTTGCTCAGATTGTTTCAGCTTTTGTCTCCTTCATAGTTCCTGTGGGCTTTTTTAACAGACTCATCTTTTTTTTTGGAGTGTGTTCCTATTTTCTGGCCCTCAGGATGCTCCAGGCTCAATCTAATATATTCCACACCTTGGCTGGGAATCAACCACTTCTCCAGAAGCCCTGAGACCTGTCATTGGAGACTGGTGTGTAGAGATACAGATATTGGGTGTGTAGAGATACAGATGATGTGCTCATCATCACTGGGGTGGTATACTTTTAGGCCCTCATATCTAACCCCTGCCTCTCTCTTTCTGTACATGTATTAAAAACCATGAATTTATACTGATACTTATGATTCCAAGCTAATACTCCAGGGTTCATTTTATACTGGATCCTCTTCTTATTTGTAATGTCAGTCTCCAACAGTAAAAACCCAGATCTCATTATCTACAATATATTTACTTACTTGTTCAATTCCACCATATACATAAAGCAATTCCAGACCTGCTAACCCATACTCCTCTGAGAAAGCTAGCATTGGCACTTTCTGGTGATCCACTGGTTAAGCATCTGCCTGTCAGTGCTGGGGACACTGGTTCGATCCCTGGTCTGGGAAGATTCCACATTCCTCAGAGAAAGTAAGCCTTTGTGCCACGACTACTGAAGCCTAGATGTTTAGAGCCTGTGCTCCACAACAAGAGAAAGTGGAAGTCTCTCAGTCACGTTGGACTCTTTGCGACCCCATGGACAGTATTCTAACAGGCTCCTCTGTCCATGGAATTCTGCAGGCAAGAACACGGGAGTGGATTGTCATTCCCTTCTCCAGGGGATCTTCCTGACCCAAGGATTGAACCTGGGTCTCATGCATGGCAGGCAGATTCTTAACTGTTTGAGCCACCAGGGAAGCCCATAAGAGAAGTCACTGCAATGAGAAGCCTGAAAAATGCAACTAGAGAAAACCCACGCGCAGCCACAAAGACCCAGCACAGTCAAAAATGAATAAATAAATACTATTTAAAAAAAGAAAAAACCAGTGAGGGGAATTCCCTGATTACCCAGTGGTTAGGACTCCAGGCTTTCAAGCTCTCACTGCCAAGGCCTTGGGTTTGATCCCTGGTTGATGAATTAAGATCATGCAAGTTGCCCAGCACAGGCCAAAAAAAAAAAAAAAGAAACACAGCATTTATACACAGTTCTTTTTGTCTTTAGCCTTAGTATCCAGTCTGGATGCAAGAGAGTTAATTCATGTGTTAGTCTTTGTATCCCAGTGTGGGTTCCCCCCACATCTTGGTTCCTTTGAATTATTATTCACCTAGGGGATATGGGAAGCATTACTATGATCTAAGAGTCAAAACTGTACATAAGATGTTCTCAGAGAAGGCTGGCTTCCTCCTTCTCCCCCCCACCCTCTCAAATCCCCCTCTTCTCTCCTCCCATCCCACCTGCCTCCTCTAGGTAGCCAACATCCTTGGTTTCTGATTTATCCCCTGTGTATTTCTTTTGCACAAGTGATCAGACATCTAAGTATTTTCCTATATTCCCTTCTTACACAAAGGGTTCAGTTCAGTTCAGCTCAGTTCAGTCGCTCAGTCGTGTCTGACTCTTCGCGACCCCATGAATCACAGCACGCCAGGCCTCCCTGTCCATCACCAACTCCCGGAGTTCACTCAAACTCATGTCCACAGAGTCAGTGATGCCATCCAGCCATCTCATTCTCCGTCGTCCCCTTCTCCTCCCGCCCCCAACCTTTCCCAGCATCAGAGTCTTTTCCAGTGAGTCAACTCGTCGCATGAGGTGGTCAAAGTATTGCAGTTTCAGCTTTAGCATCAGTCCTTCCAATGAACACCCAGGATTGATATCCTCTAGAATAGACTGGTTGGATCTCCTTGCAGTCCAAGGGACTCTCAAGAGTATTCTCCAACACCACAGTTCAAAAGCATCGATTCTTCGGCGATCAGCTTTCTTCACAGTCCAACTCTCACATCCATACATGACCACGGGAAAAACCATAGCCTTGACTAGACAGACCTTGGTTGGCAAATTAATGTCTCTGCTTTTTAATATACTATCAAGGTTGGTCATAACTTTCCTTCCAAGGAGTAAGAGTCTTTTAATTTCGTGGCTGCAATCAGCATCCGCAGTGATTTTGGAGCCCCAAAAAATAAAGTCTGACACTGTTTCCACTGTTTTTCCATCTATTTCCCATGAAGTGATGGGACCAGATGCCATGATCTTTGTTTTCTGAATGTTGAGCTTCAAGCCAACCTTTTCACTCTCCTCTTTCACTTTCATCAAGAGGCTTTTGAGTTCCTCTTCACTTTCTGCCATAAGGGTGGTGTCATCTGCATATCTGAGGTTATTGATATTTCTCCCAGAAATCTTGATTCCAGCTTGTGCTTCTTCCAGCCCAGCGTTCCTCATGATGTACTCTACATATAAGTTAAATAAGCAAGGTGACAATATACAGCCTTGACGTACTTTTTCCTATTTGGAACCATTCTGTTGTTCCATATCCAGTTCTGACTGTTGCTTCCTGACCTGCATACAGGTTTCTCAAGAGGCAGGTCAGGTGGTCTGGTATGCCCATCTCTTTCAGAATGTTCCACAGTTTATTGTAATCCATACAGTCAAAGGCTTTGGCATAGTCAATGAAGCAGAAATAGATGTTTTTCTGGAACTCTCTTGCTTTCTCCATGATCCAGCGGATGTTGGCAATTTGATCTCTGGTGCCTCTGCCTTTTCTAAAACCTGCTTGAATATCTGGGAGTTCACGGTTCACGTATTGCTGAAGCCTGGATTGGAGAATTTTGAGCATGACTTTACTAGCGTGTGAGATGAGTGCAATTGTGCGGTAGTTTGAGCATTCTTTGGCATTGCCTTTCTTTGGGATTGGAATGAAGACTGACCTTTTCCAGTCCTGTGGCCACTGCTGAGTTTTCCAGATTTGCTGGCATATAGAGTGCAGCACTTTCACAGCATCATCTTTCAAGATTTGAAATAGCTCAACTGGAATTCCATCACCTCCACTAGCTTTGTTCGTAGTGATGCTTTCTAAGGCCCACTTGACTTCACATTCCAAGATGTCTGGCTCTAGGTCAGTGATCACATTATCGTGACTATCTTGGTCGTAAAGGTCTTTTTTGTACAGTTCTTCTGTGTATTCTTGCCACCTCTTCTTAATATCTTCTGCTTCTGTTAGGTCCATACCATTTCTGTCCTTTATCGAGCCCATCTTTGCATGAAATGTTCCCTTGGAAGGGTAGCATATTCTAAATACTCTTTGGGGCTTTGCTTTTTTTTTCACCGAATAGTATCAATATGACAGGGAATCTTTACATGTTTCAAAATTAGGCATGAGTTTCAAAAGTTGAGAGGTGCTAGGTGGACTGGACAGTCTTCAACCACTTTGAAATATACAGATTCTCATGGAAGACCAGAAAGAGCCAGTCTAGAAGACTAGTCTAGAAAGACTAAATGGTCTTGGCTTTCAAAGGTCCTCCAAGGGAACTAAGGAGACAATGTGCATGCGTGGGAAAAAATTGTCAGCCTTCAGAAAAGAATTGCATCTTCCTGATACGTCAGGAGAAAAGTATCAGACAGCAACAAGTTTATCAATGAAAAGTCCAGCGGAAAGAGAGCAAAGCAATGAGGATCCAAGGCAGCTGAAAGCTCCTGGATTTGGAGAAATCCCGAGGTTTGGCTGAAACGGATCCAGCTTCCGAGTCTTTGCAGGTCATGTGTTACTTAACTTCCATCAGTCCACTCCCTAAGTTGGGTCCCTTATGGCAGTGCTTCTCAAACCTCAGTGTGCACCCAAATTCTGTATCTCTTAAAAATGCAGGTTCTGCCTCAGGAGGTATGAAGTGGGGCCCAAGGTTCTGCATTTGTAACCAGCTCCCAGGTCATGCTGGTGCAGCTAGTCCTGGGACCACACTCTTTGTCGCAAGACTTTGTATTGTCTTTGTGATTCAAGAACCAAGAACTTTAAAATTTTTTTAAATGATAATAGTAAAAATATATCTAGGACTTTCTCTGGAGCTGTTGCATACAGTGTGGGGTCAGTTCATTTTCAGATAGTTCCTTGATCCGTCTTATACTTCTCAAGGTCTGTAGGCCCCTTCGTATGTAGACAGTGCTAACTACAGGGTTTTAATCTATTGCACCTGTTGCTTCCAAAGCGGGTCCCTCTGTTTATTTCAGCTTCTTGTTTGCTGGTCTCTTCAGTGTCTAATTTCTGTCCTGACACAAGGGGGCAGTGGTGGTCACTTTTTTTAGGCTCACTTGTTCAGTCAGGGAGGGAGGAAACTAGTATAGCCACTACGGAGAACAGTGTGGAGATTCCTTTAAAAACTGGAAATAGAACTGCCATATGATCCAGCAATCCCACTGCTGGGCATACACACCGAGGAAACCAGAATTGAAAGAGACACATGTAACCCAGTGTTCATCACAGCACTGTTTATAGTAGCCAGGACATGGACGCAACCTAGATGTCCATCAGCAGAGGAATGGATAAGAAAGCTTTGGTACATATACACAATGGAGTATTACTCAGCCATTAAAAATAATACATTTGAATCAGTTCTATTGAGGTGGATGAAACTGGAGCCTATTATGCAGAGTGAAATAAACCAGAAAGAAAAACACCAGTACGGTATACTAACGCATATATATGGAATTTAGAAAGATGGAAATGATAACCCTGTATACAAGACAGCGAAAGAGACACAGATGTATAGAACAGTCTTTTGGACTCTGGGAGAGGGCGAGGGTGGGATGATTTGGGAGAATGGCATTGAAACATGTATATTATCATATGTGAAATTAATCGCCAGTCCAGGTTCGATGCATGAGACAGGGTGCTTGGGACTGGTGCACTGGGATGAACCAGAGGGATGGGCTGGGGAGGGAGGTGGGAGGAGGGTTCAAGATAGGAAACACATGTACACCCGGGGTGGATTCATGTCAAGGAAAGTTATGACCAACCTTGATAGTATATTAAAAAGCAGAGACATTACTTTGCCAACCAAGGTCCGTCTAGTCAAGGCAATGGTTTTTCCCGTGGTCATGTATGGATGTGAGAGTTGGACTGTGAAGAAAGCTGATCGCCGAAGAATCGATGCTTTTGAACTGTGGTGTTGGAGAATACTCTTGAGAGTCCCTTGTACTGCAAGGAGATCCAACCAATCCATTCTAAAGGAGATCAATCCTGGATCTTCATTGGAGGGACTGATGCTAAAGCTGAAACTGCAATACTTTGGCCACCTCATGCGACGAGTTGACTCACTGGAAAAGACTCTGATGCTGGGAAAGGTTGGGGGCGGGAGGAGAAGGGGACGACAGAGAATGAGATGGCTGGATGGCATCACCGACTCGATGGACATGAGTTTGAGTGTACTCCGGGAGTTGGTGATGGACAGGGAGGCCTGGCGTGCTGTGATTCATGGGGTCGCGGAGAGTCGGACACGACTGAGCGACTGAACTGAACTGAACTGACTGATGGCAAAACCAATATAATATTGTAAAGTAAAAGAAAATAATAATAAAACCATATGTAATAAGATTAAAAAAAAAAGAACCAAGAACTTGTTCCTTCAATATAGAATCAATATGCTTGCCCACAATATGCTAAAAAAAAAAAAAAACAACAAGAAAAGCTTTGCATTCTCCCAGCTTTGCATTCTTGTGTTTATGAAACTGGAATTGCTGATCAGGTAAGAAGACACCATAAAAACATTAAAATATGTTTACTGGTGCCTGTGATTTATTGAAAAACAAAAGATTTATGTACACTGAAAAGCAGATCCTAAACATGTATGGATATGCCTATTGTGTTCTCTGGAGTCATGGTTGGCGCAGTGGTAAAGAATTTGCCTGCCAGTGCTAAAGATGTGAGAGATGAGGGTTCGCTCTCTGGGTAGGGAAGATTCCCTGGAGAAGAAAATGCTAACCCATTCCGGTATTCTTGCCTGGGAAATCCCATGGATGGAGGAGTCCGGCGGGCTACATCCATGGAGTCACCAAGAATTGGACACGATTGAAAACACACACACGTTGTGCATGGCAGATTCCACACAGTATTTGCTGAGCTTCTCTGGTATGTGCAACACGGGATTGAAGTTAAAAGAACCCTATTTTCTGGTGGCTTTTGATTTTAGTTCCATTTAAGGAGGTTTAATTAGACCTTGGACTTGCTTCGTGATAGCAATCAGTGTAGAGCACAGTACTGACTCTGCAAAACCCTCTCCATCTATCTCAGGCTTCCTGAATTGAATTCTTGTTCATGCATATAAAATAAACTCACACACACACTGTAGCTCCTTAATGCCTCTCAAAATGTTTTTATAAAATATGTGTGCTACTAAGTCCAAGAAAGACAGGAAACATACTTTTCACACCAGCTTCAGGCCCCTATGGTAAGAAAGTACACATAAAAGAACTTTCCATGGTCAGTGTCAATGTATAAGGGTTAGCACACAAACTGTACAACACCCTTACTAAATAAACAGTGAATTAATTCAAATGTCCTTGGGAAAAGAAAATATTTTATATGTTACCAGTAAGCTTTTGCCCAAATCAGATATCTATGGGATCCGGAGCGTCCTGTCTTCTATGAAAGCAAGACTTGGCTTGATCTTGCTTTAGACACAATCCCTGGATTCTAGGGAAGTACCGTTGATTCATGCAAGAGCTTCATGCAAGCTTGAAATTAGGGCATTTTCTTTCCTTCATGGACTCCCTCTGATTGCATTTGATTTTTTAGCCCAATAAGTCTGTGGTATGGGGCTGTCCACCTTGTGTCTCAGACCCCTCTCCACATTGTCCTCCCAGCCCAGGCCCTCCTGTCTCACTCAATTTATTGCAAGTCTTCCCTGTGCCCTTGAAGCCAGAACTTGAAGTCCCTCTGTGCTGCTGTCCCACTTGCCACCTCAGGTGCCTTCCACGGGCCACCAAACTGACAACAGACTTTTCCACGTGGCCTTCGTACAGCTGCCCACCTCATCCTTCTCATGCACCCACGGGAGCTTTGTCCTGTGTTATTATCCCCTCAGTGGCTTGCCCCTCTGAGCCCCTGCTCTTACTCTTCCTTCAGCCTAGGTTTTGACCCCACCCTACCTCCAGTCTTTGCCTACTGTAGTCTTGCGCATCTCAAAAAGTCATCCTTTATGCTCAAAGCATTTCCTAAGCCCACAAACAGAAATTCTTTTCCTCACCATTAAGCAATAGCACACAACTTACAAGGCACCCCATTTTGCCTCGTGTGTCAGTGCGGCTTGTCTGAATCTCCATGTGTGGTCATCCTAATGGGATCACGCTGCCAGGTCCCTCTGTGGGTGAGTGGGGCCATTAACTTGTCTTGGACTATGCATATGGAGTGGAAGTGATGTGTGTCCCTCCTGAGATGAGCAGTAAATTGCTGGGTTTGTGTTTTGTCTCTCTCCTCCCTGTTGCTGGGAGACATTTAGGGTTGGAGATGGAGGCCGCTTTGTCAGGCTGGATCCTTGAGTGACCATGGTGAGCAGAGACTCCCCGCAACTGACCTGCAGTGGACATGTAGCATAAGTGAGAAATAAGGTTGGATATTTTAAGTCACTGAGATTTTGAAGCTGTTGCAGACAGATAGGAATTTTCCCTTTTGACTAGAAACATCTCTGATATCTAACACAGTGAGAATCTGTGGAATTAAGTTTAACCCAACTGCATCCAGTGTTAAATGACCACGCAGGGACACCAGTGAGCAGGCAGGCAGTGTGGGTGTTGCAGAGTGGTCAGGGGCAGACCCCGTGGAGTCAGGCCGCCACTTCTCAGCTTCATGGTTGGAGCGAGGGATCGTTGCTCTCTATGCTTCAGTTTCCCCATCCGTGGAGGGCATGGTAACACGACCTCTGTTAGAGACTGAACCTCCAGGTTCTAGTGAGGATCGAGTGAGGTAGTACATATAAGCCCTGTAAACAGCCAATAAATGTCAGCTGTTGTTAGCGATTGCTGTGGTTATTATAATTATGATTTTTCCCCTGATATTTGTTTGGCTGCGTAGGGTCTTTGTTGTGGCACGCATGTCCTTAGTTGCAGCATGTGGGGTCTAGTTCCCTGACGAGGGATCAAGCCTGGGCATTCCCCCTGCATTCGGAGTGCAGAGCATTAGCTGCTGGACCACCAGGGAAGTCCTTATTCTTATTTTTCTTACTGCAGTCACTTTCTCAGTCAGTTCAGTCAGTCCAGTTCAGTCGCTCAGTCGTGTCCGACTCTCCGCGACCCCATGAATCACAGCACGCCAGGCCTCCCTGTCCATCACCAACTCCCGGAGTACACTCAAACTTATGTCCACAGAGTCGGTGATGCCATCCAGCCACCTCATTCTCTGTCGTCCCCTTCTCCTCCCGCCCCCAATCCTTCCCAGCATCAGAGTCTTTTCCAGTGAGTCAACTCGTCGCATGAGGTGGCCAAAGTATTGCAGTTTCAGCTTTAGCATCAGTCCTTCCAATGAACACCCAGGATTGATCTCCTTTAGGATGGACTGGTTTGACCTCCTTGCAGTCCAAGGGACTCTCAAGAGTCTTCTCCAACACCACAGTTCAAAAGCATCGATTCTTCGGCGCTCAAATTTCTTCACAGTCAAACTCTCACATCCATACATGACCACGGGAAAAACCATAGCCTTGACTAGACGGACCTTTGTTGGCAAAGTAATGTCTCTGCTTTTTAATATGCTATCTAGGTTGGTCATAACTTTCCTTCCAAGGAGTAAGCGTCTTTTAATTTCATGGCTGCAATCAGCATCTGCAGTGATTTTGGAGCCCCAAAAAATAAAGTCTGACACTGTTTCCACTGTTTTTCCATCTATTTCCCATGAAGTGATGGGACCAGATGCCATGATCTTCGTTTTCTGAATGTTGAGCTTCAAGCCTTTCTCAGTAGTACAGTAGTATTTAGTGCAACTTAACTATGGAAAAACAGACTGGTTCCAAATAGGAAAAGGAGTACGTCAAGGTTGTATATTGTCACCCTGCTTATTTAACTTATATGCAGAGTACATCATGAGGAATGCTGGGCTGGAAGAAGCACAAGCTGGAATCAAGATTGCTGGGAGAAATATCAATAACCTCAGATATGCAGATGCTGGGAGAAATATCAATAACCTCAGATATGCAGATGACACCACCCTTATGGCAGAAAGTGAAGAGGAACTAAAAAGCTTCTTGAGGAAAGTGAAAGAGGACAGTGAAAAGGTTGGCTTGAAGCTCAACATTCAGAAAACTAAGATCATGGCATCTGGTCCCATCACTTCATGGGAAATAGATGGGGAAATAGTGGAAACAGTGTCAGACTTTATTTTGGGGGGCTCCAAAATCACTGCGAATGCTGATTGCAGCCACGAAATTAAAAGACGCTTACTCCTTGGAAGGAAAGTTATGACCAACCTAGATAGCATATTAAAAAGCAGAGACATTACTTTGCCAACCAAGGTCCGTCTAGTCAAGGCTATGGTTTTTCCCGTGGTCATGTATGGATGTGAGAGTTGGACTGTGAAGAAAGCTGATCACCGAAGAATTGATGCTTTTGAACTGCGGTGCTGGAAAAGACTCTTGAGAGTCCCTTGGACTGCAAGGAGATCCAACCAGTCCATTCTAAAGATCAATCCTGGGTGTTCATTGGAAGGACTGATGCTAAAGCTGAAACTGCAATACTTTGGCCACCTCATGCGACGAGTTGACTCACTGGAAAAGATTCTGATGCTGGGAAGGATTGGGGCGGGAGGAGAAGGGGACGGCAGAGAATGAGATGGCTGGATGGCATCACCAACTCAATGGACATGAGTTTGAGTGAACTCCGGGAGTTGGTGATGGACAGGGAGGCCTGGCGTGCTGTGATTCATGGGTCGCAAAGAGTCAGACACGACTGAGCGACTGAACTGAACTATGGGGCTGGACAAAGGAGAAATATCTGGAAATCAAGTAGTGTTAGTACTAGTGATCCGACAGCCAGGGACAGAAGACCCTGCACCGAGGCCTGAGACCTGAGGCCTATTGAGGGGTCAGTGCAGAAGAGGCTGCCAGCCCCTGCAGGCCCCGCTCCCCACCACCCGGTTCCCCCTGTCTGATAACTTTGGGTAGCCCAGGCGCTGAGCTCTTCACACCTGAGGGCAGGGGATCCAGGAGGACGGCAGCAGCTTCCTGAGGAACCCCAGTGGCTCCTCGGCCATCAGGCCCTTTACATACATCTGCTCTCAGAGGCCCTGACTTTAAACTCCAAGAGCAAGATGTATGTGTTGCTACCAAAGACAGAGCATAAGCTAATGTCACCAGCAGGGAAGAATAATAAGCAAATGTGTTAATTAAGGCTAATTAGTCTTCTATTTTTATCTCTAATCATTTCTTAGAACCAAAGAAGAAGTCATTATAGTCCATTGTGTCTCTGGGGAAAGATTTTGCATTTGCATTTTTACATATGGGCTACATTTTCTGTCATGCATTTTATCGGGATCCTAGACACAATACTTTTTATACAGTTACCTATAATCAGGCCTAAGTTCTACTTATGCTAGCATATATTTGATTGTCCTTCTTAATAAAAGAATGAACAGTTCAAATTCCTTCTTTTACATGTGCTCTCTAGTATTTCTTGAGTGGCCATGATCCCTGTCCCCAAGAAGGCCATGTACATACATACTCATACACACACACACACATATGTATATATGTTGTTCTGTGCTGTGCTTAGTGTCCAAGTTTTTGCCCAAATCATGGACTGTAGCTCGCCAGGCTCCTCTGTCCATGGGGATTCTGCAGGCAAGAATACTGGGGTGGGTTGCCATGCCTTCTTCCAGGGGATCTTCCCAACCCAGGGATCAAACCCAGGTCTCCCGCATTGCAGGCAGGCAGATTCTTTACTGTCTGAGCCACCAGGGAAGCCATATATACACACACACATATATATATATATCGGAGAAGGAAATGGTAACCCACTCCAGTGTTCTTGCCTGGAGAATCCCAGGGACAGCGGAGCCTGATGGGCTGCCGTATATGTGGTCACACAGAGTTGGACACGACTGAAGCGACTTAGCAGCAGCAGCAGAAAAAGGTTCAGACAGACAGCTGAACTGGTAACTCAGGAGAATTCTGACAGACATGGAGAAGTTTCTAGAGGATGTCACAGGGTTCTGTGCTCACCTCTGGTGGGTATTTTTATCTTTGATTTGGTTGAACACAAAGAAATGCTTTGCAAATTCAGAGTTAACAGTGGAAGAAACAGCTGTGTTATAGGTGACACAGTTGGGATTCAAAACGTCCTCAATGGGACAGTGGAAACCACAAAGAGGACTAATGATAAATGTTGAGAATAAATGCAAAGTTCTGCAATTATGTTCACAGAACTGATTACACAGATGCAATCACAATGGCTGACGTGTGGGTTTCACTTGGCTGTGAGCTCAGAAAACACCACTCAGGTGTTTTGCTTGAGTCAGAACTGGGCCACAAGGACCCCATCATTGAGTTCAAATGGTTGACTCAATTGATGAGAGAAATTGAGGGGAATTAAGAACATGAGGTGTCAGTAAACATCTGAAATGAAGAATAAATTTTTAAAAATTTAAAATTTTTATTTATTTTTAATTGGAGAAGTAGCTTTACAGTATTGTAAAGCAATGCATTAACACGAATCAGCCAGAGGGATTCATATGGCCCCTCCGTCTTAAATCTCCCTCCCTCCTGCCAGCCCATCCCACCCCTCTAGGCTGTCACAGAGCATGGGTCTGAACTCCCTGTGTCATACAGCAAATAAGAAAAAAATATTTAAAGAGAAAAAGAAATGGCCAAAAAGTACTATAGATGTGTTCTAAAATATCAAGGATTATGAAGTTGAAAATGGAAAAAACATGTTCTGTCTGTCCTGGAGGGTGAATGTCAACTCAGCATGACAGGTCTCCTCACTAGCACCATCCAGTGGTGGCAGACGGGCATGACCTAAATGAGCCTGTTGTGGAAGTTCCCATTATCAAGGTGGGCTTCAGTTCAGTTCAGTTCAGTCACTCAGTCGTGTCCGACTCTCCGTGACCCCATGAATCACAGCACGCCAGGCCTCCCTGTCCATCACCAACTCCCAGAGTTCACTCAAACTCATGTCCATCGAGTCGGTGATGCCATCCAGCCATCTCATTCTCTGCCGTCCCCTTCTTCTCCTGCTCCCAATTCTTCCCAGCATCAAAGTCTTTTTCCAGTGAGTCAACTCATCGCATGAGGTGGCCTAGTATCCTCCAGAAAATCTGTCAGGGAAATAGGCTTCTACTTTGGCCTTTGTCCTAAACAGCTCTGTCCAGGCCTACAACTGAATTGTGAAAAGGATGGACTTATTCTGTCATGGAATTTTCTGTCTCCTTACAAGGACACACAATTTTATAATGGAAAGCAGTGGAAAAATAGAACTTACTTTACATACATTTGTCCTAATGTACATTTAAATGCATAAGTATGTAAGATATGGTGGTGGTGGTTTAGTTACTAACTCATGTCCAGCTCTTGCAACCCCATGAACTGCAGCTCGCTGATCTTGGGATTCTCCAGGCAAGAATACTGGAGAGGGTTACCGTTTCTTTCTCCAGGAGACCTTCCCAACCCATGGATTGAACCCAAGTCTCCTGCATTGCAGGGGGATCCTTTACCAGCTGAGCCACCAGGAAAGCCCATACAAGACACATATTTTTTTAAAACATATATCTTTATCAAAGCCTTTAACTCTCTTGCCCAATTTGCTATAGGCACACAAGATGCTGTGGCTGGGTCATCAGCTGCCGTTCTAGAAAATTGGGATGCTGGGCAATCGTGTCCCACCGTCTTCTCCAAGCCCACTGGACAACAAATCAGTTGAAACCTCAACATGAAAGCAGTTTATGTGGCTCTTTTTTTCCCGTATAATAGATGCTCTGTTGAGTAGTGTGCTTCGTGCTGTGACAATTCATTCCTGCACTTGTGACAGGACCGCCGGCTGATTTCACTATGCTCAATTAGGAGAAAATGCATATTTTAATCTGCCCCGTGGTGAGGTCACACTTTGCTCAGCGGCCTTGGCAAACCGGCCATTTAACCATTTAGGTGGGTGGAGGCTTCCTCTCCAGCCTGTCATTTGGCTGCCAGCAGCCTCTCTATTCTCGTTTTATTGCCAACACTTCCCAGGTTCCAGAGTATAAACAATTAAAGGCCACTCCATCATTCTCAGAGCCACTGCGCATCGGCCCAGCTCCTTCGGCTCGGCCGCCATCCTGGCTGCCAGCAATCATCTCAGTGCTGTGTACACGTAGCCGACAACACCTATCCCTTTCTGCTTTCCTGGACTGGGAGGGTGGAGAGCCCAGCGTGGAAGCACGTATACAGTCTTTCTGCCCAGGTTCTGTCATTTCTGTCCCCAGATGAAGGATAGAATTCAGGGCCTGCCTTCCCAGGTGGTGCTACTGGTAAAAATCCGCCTGCCAATACAGGAGATGCGGGTTCAATTCCTGGGTTGGGAAGATCCCCTAGAGTAGGAAATGGCAACCCACTCCAGCACTCTTGCCTGGAAAATCCCATGCCCAGAGGGGCCTGGTGGGCTACAGTCCATAGGGCTGCAAAGAGTTGGACATGACTGAGCAGAGACACTTTGTTGGAAGTGGGCAGGCTGTGCCTGCCAGCCTGGCTAGATCAGCCTTTGCCTGGATGTCCTGGAATGTCCTCTGCTGATGACTCCTTGAACTGACCATGTTCACTGCCATCTCCTCACAATGGCCCCCATTGCCCCTACAGAGAGCAAAATTATCCACCCGCATGCTTTAATTTGGTTTTCCAGTTATTGCAGTGATCCCGTTGAGATATGTGTCTTCCTTTCTTTCCATTACATCTTCCTTCTTCCATCTGGCCTTTGAGATTCTTTAGATTGTCCGATGTAAACACACAACCCTGGAATTAGGTCAGTTGAGCCTGGGATGGAAACCACAGCTGGTGGACCCATCGTGCTGGTGGGGCCACGTGGAGTGCTCCCAGGCTTGGATGCACCTGGAATCTGATCTTAGAACTTCCGCTGACTGACTGAAATTATTTAACCTCTAAATCCTACTCTTCTCATTTTCAAAGAGGAAGAGTAATATTTCTGGCCTCATAGGATTTCTGTAGGATGATACACAAATGCCTTAAGAGCTGATGTTTATTGAGCTCTGTTCCTGTGCTCCAAAGAAGTGCTGATGCGAGTGCATCATCTGCTTTAATTCATGGACCAAACTTCTGAGTATCCCATTTTCCAGAGGTAGACCACCACTCAGACAGGTTAGTGAACTGCCTGAGTACGGGCAACTGTGAAGGGCTGAGCACAGTGGGCTGGAAAATGGGTCCACTTGTGTTCTCTTCCAAATCTCAGAGGCCTGGGCTAGAGATGAAAGCTGGACCCGAGAGGGTAGAATCCCCCAGGGTCAAAGCTGAGTGTCCCCCTGGCGGATAAAATGTCCACAGGAGTGTCCTCAGAACCAAGCACTTTCCTCTGCCCATTTTGAAACTAGGAAGATCCCCAGATTTTTCATCATCCCTGTTTTTTTAAAAAAACATTTCATCCCAAATAGTTTCCTCTGACTCTGTGATTGGCAGCTTAGGATCAGGCTCAAGCTGCTAGCCAGGGCCAGACCCAGATGTCCTGGGTTTCTGATGACAGAGCTGAAGTCACTGAACCCTTTGTACAAACCTGCTTAAGGACCCAGACCAGACAGGGGGCTGGGGACCAGCCAGCCATAAATTCTGAGTAAGATTATCCCATTTCTGATGCTTTTACAGACTCTGTGACTTGTGGTCACAAGGACCCTTCACTATATCACCACTGCTCAAGGCTGGAGGAGGCTCCAGTCCCAGCATCCAGGGGTGGTTTTTTAAGGAGATCACAAGCACACACATCCTTTTCCCCACTGAATCCTTTGCCCATCGAGCCCTTTCCCATCACGCTTCCTATTCTGGTACAGCAGCATAAAGGGGTCAAGCATCCCACTGAAAAGGTTGAGAAGGGAAATCCCCCCAGCCACTTCCCCAAAATGGGTGAGGCCACACCACCAAGGGCATGCTGGATGACTGAGCAGGTGGGTTGAATTTTCCAGGTCATCCTTTTCACCTGGCTTCTCTCTGGAGATACAATGTGTCCCATCCGTGTTGCAAAATATACTTTCATTGCTCTACTGCCTTTCTTGTAAGACCAGTATTTTTAAAAGACAAAAATTATTTCCCATATAATAGACAGAGCACCTCTGCTTTGCCGTTACAGTGTATCTCATATTTCCAAATGAGGATGGGCAGGAGCTGATATGGAGGGGTGGGAGGTGGGGATGAGTCTGTGGAAGGCCTCTCAGTGCCATCCTCAGAGCCTCACAACCCAAGGCATCTTCCTCTGTAGAGGTCTCAGGCTCTTGGAGAGAAATGCTGCAAACAAAAATGCTGCAAACACAGCCAGCAGGAGATCCTGCCAGAACTACTGTGCGTCACCTCACTTGTTCCTTTTGACCATTATGGAATTTCTTTTCCTTTATAAGTTAGTATGGGAATGGCTCCAATAGAAATGAGAGGAAGGGAGAAAAACGAGGGTTGGTTCCTGCTTAGAAGGACCTTGAGCTTGATTTAACGCTCTGCTGTTGTCCTCTTGAAATTCTGAAAATGTTTCAAACACAGGGCCCTGCAAAGTATGTCTCTGGTCCTGGAGAGAGCAAACATTTGTTGAGGACTTGATCCTTTCTAGGTTAATGGCTCCCAAACTTTACTGCACGTTTAAATCACCTGTTCCTGTTCAGTTGCTAAGTTGTGTTTGACTTTTTGCAACCTCATAGACTGTAGCCTGCCACGCTCCTCTGATCATGGGATTTTTCAGGCAAGAATACTAGAGGAGGTTGCCATTTCCTACTTCAGGGGATCTTGCTGACCCAGGGATTGAACCTGCATCTCTTGAATCTCCTGCATTGGTAAGTGGATGCTTTACCACTGTGCCACCTGGGAAGTCCTTGAATCACCTGAGGGAGCCTTTAAAACTCTTGCTGCCCCAGACACATGCTAGACCAGTGACATCAGAATGTCTAGACACTGGATTTTCCAAATATCCCTAGGTGTCATGACTCAGATATGCAACAAGGTTTCAGAGCCACTGTTCAAGGCTCTCTCACAAGAAGGCATGTTATTACCTGGGGCAGGTGAGGGGACAAGGGTCCTGAGCAGCTGAGCAGTGTGGCCGAGCCTACACCCTACCCTGGGGAGCATCAGGATTTGAACCCAGGTTAACCCGAACCATAAAGCCCAGTTCATTCCACTCAACCACACAACTTAAGCCAACCTGCTCTGCAGTTCATTGAAGTAGGTAAATTCTATTGGTTTCTGAAAAAGATGATCAGGTATCCAGCCTTTTCTACTCTTAGGAAGTATTCCTAAGCATTTCTTTGTACCATGGCAAGAGAAAGTGGGACTTTTTCACAAACTGTCTACATATGGAGGATTCTGTGCAGGACTTGCGGGCAGCCATCCAGAAACTTCCTTCTGCTAGCCAAGCCACAGCCACCTGGAGTCAGTTCTGCTCTGGAGAGGAAGCTCCTCTGACTGTCCCCCATTGAAACTGTCACCTTGGGAAAGGGCACCTCCTTTCACAGGAAGTCATCAGGCCTCCCCCAGGCATCCTGGATCTGCCCTGCATGGCCTGCCTCTCCCCATCACTTCTTGTAATGTCCAGAGCCCCTGAAACCTGCAAGACTTTGGAGAATCAGTCCTGTTCAGATGCAAGCACTTCTTTCATTTTTGCCTTTTTCCCCAAAGAGGATTTTTGCACCAGGCCCCAGGGTCACCTTTCCTCTAAGCCCATCCTCTCCGTGCCCATCCCTCTTTCTGACCCAAGCCCTCCCCTATGCCTGGTAGGGTATGGTAGCTCCCTCTGCTGTCCGCCCCCCACTCCCCGCCCTGGCGTGGGACACACCCAGCTGAAGGAGCAGAAGACAAACAGGGCCCACAAGGACGAACTTTCCAGACGGCACCAGTTTATGAGATGATGGACCACCTGGCCACACTCCTGGCCACCCCTCCTCAGTCTGCATCTTGGGGCTGTGAGCCCTTGTAGCCTGAGGGTGAATTTCTAGTTTGCTCAGCTAGACTTCTCTCTCTTCCTGATAAACAGGCTGAGCAGTTCATCAGCTTCAAGCTTGTTTGTGCTTACTTCGCTCTTGGGCACACAAAGTTCAGTGGCCCTGGTGGATCCTGTGCCACCCTCAGGTCTTCAAAGGGAGGACCCCAGGGACTTCAGCTGGTACAGAGAATCTAAGGTGGAAGGGTCTGAGAAGAGCTATGCAAAGGAGGTCCATTGTTAAAAGCCGATTTCCTCAGGCTTTATTTGAGTCTTTGGAGGAAGAAGCTAAATTAAACAGGTTTTCAAGGATTATTTACCTCCCTTGCAGTAACTGGATTTTACACTGGTTACAAAGCTTTCCCATATAACAAAGACAAAGTCCAGAAAAATGCCCAGACAGCTAGTTTTGCAGGTAAGGGGAATTTTGGCCTGGCCAAGATCAAGGCAGGCAGTGGGTGCCAGGGGTGCAGGGCCTGGACAGGGCTTTTCCTCCCCTTGTGGGCTCAGCCCTTGACAGACTCTTCTAGGTCAGTCTAAAGAACATGGGCCTTGACACAAGCCTGCTTTCTTCCTCCCTACTTGAGATCATAACCTGATGTATTAATAAATGAGATGGTGCCACAGGCCTCGGTGAGGCCACTGATTGATAGTCAAGGGTGCTTAGAGGGAGGCCCCTTCCACTCCAGAGCTGGGCAGGCAGGCCAGGGAGCCCTACAAAACACCTCTGGACACCCACCCCCATTTATCCAAAAAGTGCCCAGTTTCAGTGTTTGTGGAAGTTCTACAAGACCAGCTTAATGGAACCAATGTGCATTGTGATGTTAAAGGTATATTGATGTTTGCTTAAAAATGTCCCCCTCTGAGTCCATTGAGCCGAGTAAGTGGACGGAGATCTGCATATCACTATTCCCATAGCTTTAATAGTCGGAATCTGCCACTGTAGACTCTTCCCAGACATGCTGGTATCTTATTAGAAATGCAGTAAATAGAATTTAATGCGATTGAAAAGAAATCCAACAGACTCTAATCTAAAAAATGTCATTTTAGAAAAATAGCAGCGACGTACAATTTACTGCTCCTAAATTGGAAAATCAGTTTTAGAACATCGTAAACTTTTAATTGCATGTAGTACGAAAACAGATTTCGAAAAGAAAGGAGGGGAAGGAGAACGCACACAAACTGAACACCTTCCATTAAGAGCCAGGCACCGTCACGTCACCTCCCTCTGTCCTCATAGCAGCCAAATGAGATGGCAGTTGTTTTCTCAGAATTAAAAAGGAGGAAATTGAGGCTCAGCAAAGAAAAGTATCTTGCTCAAGGTCATGGCTAGAAAGTTGCCGAGTTTGGATTTGAAATTGGGCCCATTTGGCTCCAAAGCCTGTACTCTTTGAATCCACTGTGAAGCATATGCATGGGAACAATTTCTTTCTTCCACAAATTGACCCCAACAACTGCCGCGTACATGGTTCCAGAAATCGGTGGCTTGACTGTGGTTGTTTTGGCTTCTCAGTGCTTCAGATCCACTTACAGCGCAGGAAAGGTTGGGCTGGAGGCCACGAGGAGAGCAAAGAAGGCACGGGAAGGCTCAGCTAACATCTTTCTAAATTGCATTCTGCAAGATGTCACCTTCACCAGCTCTTTCAGAACATATTTGCTGAGTGTGTTTTAATATGCCCCTCAAACTCCAGAACCTTCGCCACCTTCTACATTTATCTCTGTTAATTCCCCTCCACCACTTTCCCTGACCCCGGCTTGCAGTGCACTTGGTATTTACTATTTCCTGACAAGTCTGGTGAGTCGTGGCTGAATCAGTTTCTCCTTTTGAACAATGCTCTTACCTTCCACACCCAGCTGCTCTCTCCTCCAGACAGTACTCACACTGCCATCGTCATCTGAGTGTTTCCAACAGCCAGACAGGGCAGTTCAAGGCGAGATGCGGAATTTCTATGGTCGGCAGGATAATTCTCGAAGTAGAGACAGTCTAGCAAGTTGGAAGACCAGTGTCTTCCTTCCCTGGACCTAAAACCTCTGCGGGTCTTGACCCAGTGTATCTGTCTCCCCTCTGTGTGGTGTGTTTCCATCCCCTGGTTCCTTCTGTCTCCAGCCAAACTCAGCAGAGCTTTTCAAATAGTGGGCTGCTTGTGAATGTTTGTGGTATTTAATTCTGTGATTTCAGCACATGGAAATGTTCTCCTTAAAGCCATCTACCCCTGTTCTGTAGAGTTCAGAGTTGAGAAGTTTCCAGAAAGTGTAGGCAACGCAGGCAACCAGTCAGGCTGAGTAAACAACATAACATCTCTCCATTGGCACAGGCTGTGGGGAGCTGCTCTTTGATTTCACAGTTCACATAGCCACCAAAGAAGACAGTCCAAAGAAAGGCCAGTGTGCGAACAGCACTTCCAAGGTATTCTATCTGCAACATGATTCTTTGTAAGAAGTCGGAAAAGGGGCCAGGTCAGCTCACACAGGCCTTCTCTTCTCTTGGCCGGTGTGCCCAGCACCCCTGTTCACACTTGCAGGATGCAACAAAACCCCCTCTACATGCCTGTCGATTCAGCCTGGCTTTGGATAAAAAGACATGCGTTTGCCTCGGGCAACCTCACACACACACACAGCCAGCAACTTGCTTGGTGTCTTGTAACCCAAGTGGCACCTTCATGTGTCACGATAAGTCACATCCACAGCTTCTTGGATCCTAGAAACAGGACTGGGCCAGAGGGAGTGGCCATGTCTCTTTCTTTTCATTCTCTTTTACCTTCTCACTGATTTTCGTAATGCTTCTTTGATGTAATAAGCCAGTCGTCCTGTGCACCCTCTTCTTAGGTCTCTCTCATTCCAAGTTATGAACACGTCCAGCGCTTTCCGAGGGCTGTCTGCTCTCCCCAGGACGACGCCCGCTATGTGCATGGCTCACAGGGTCCTGTGCACAGCAGCATTCTGTCTGGCCACCATGGGGCTTTTCTTCCAAAAATGGCATTGAATGGAGTAGAAGTCAGGAAACAGAGCCTCACCTCCCGGGACTCTGTGGACAGAGCCTGTTCTAGAAGTCACTGGCTCAGCCAACGTCCAGCTGAAAGCCTCAGCAGTGGCAGCAGAGTCTGGAAGGGGAGGATGAGTTCATTAAGGGAGGCGGCTGCCCTAGGAGATGGAATCACAAAGGGGTGTACTCCGGACAGCCAGAGAGGGCTTGGAAACCGTGTTTTGATTTCACCTCACTCTGATCTGTGTTGTTTGAGATTTCTATAAGAACTGCTTGGAAAAGAGCCAACTGATGCACAGTGCTCTCCTTCTCAGGTCTAGTACTCTCAGCAGCTATAACAGTGAGTGTCTCCTGCCGACTAAGGACTGTACAAACATTGTCTTATTCCATCCTCACATCAGTGCGAGAAGGGACGATATCCACCCTGTGTTATAGAGAAGAGGAGAGACGGCAAGTGACAGCCCAGCTCACTGAGCCAGAAAGAAGGAAACTTGGAATTGGAGCCCAGGTCTCCCTCACACCAAAGCCAAGTCGTCCTTCTATTCGACACACAAAGTGGTTCTGCCCTTGGGGCTCTGGCGTCTGTCTGTGATAGAATTCTACGCTTAATCTCAGGCAAAACAAGCATTTGGCCTGTGTGTTTGCTGCCTGGCCTAGAAAGACACCTGCCACTAGGGTGGATTGAGCCAGAGTCCTTGCTAAGACAGTCTTGGCATTTTGGCAGATTCATGCTCTTGATGAGATTGCTTCTTTGATGAAAACTGATCCAAGATCTTGGGATAATTTTGAACACTTAGCCCAGGTTTATTTGAGGAGAATGTGTTGTGGGGGCAACTGGCCAGCACTTACTTTGACCTCGTAACAAGGAGCAAGGAGTCCCTCACCCTGTGCCCCTGAGCCAGCCCTGCACCTGCAGTCACGAGCCAGTCGTGCCTCATGAACTCAGCCATGGTGTCTGCAAGCGCCTCGGCTGGAGCTATTTTTATGAGTTGTCAGTGCAGAGCCCTGCACCTGCGTAGCTGGGAGCAGAATGTTTGCTGTGGAGGTGGAAAAAACAACAGACACTGGAAGGATTCAAGCGCAATCCCCTTTTGTTAGCAATAAAAGAGAAGCATGCAGCTTGGAGCAACTTTGTGAAACATAATTGAAAGAAACTCATGAGTTTCTAATTCACATCCATATCCTTTAATCCTTGGGCTAAAATTCCATGTACCCAATGAGGTAACAGACTTTATTTTGCTCCCTACCAGCCGAGATTTGAATGGGCTCATTCAGTTTTCCCCATCTGCCTATCTTTGACCCAGCCATAACTAGGAGAAGAACAGGATGGCAGAGTTGCCTCAAAAATCCAGCCCTTCTCAAAACAGAGCTCTTGCTGGAAGTTTTCCTTTGAATGTTGCTCTTTCCTGATGTAAATCAGAACCCTCAGGCTTACCAGTTTAACCCTTTCCACACCATGGCTATACCTCTGCTCCCCAAAAGCCAAGCACATCACTGGCAAAGGAAAAGTCAGGGATACAGCAAGAAGTTAGCTCCTGGAGGCCAGCTTCCATGGTCTCATATGGAGAAAGAGAAGGAAAACAAAAGAGCAGACCCCCAGGTGACTTTGGGAGTGGTAGTCATGGGGTGACACTCCGCTTTCTAGGAAGACTCAGATGGGCGAACCAAAGAGGAGGGCTGCTGCTGCTGCTAACTCACTTCAGTCGTGTCCAACTCTGTGCGACTCCATAGGCGGCAGCCCACCAGGCTCCGCCATCCCTGGGATCCTCCAGGCAAGAACACTGGAGTGGGGTGCCATTTCCTTTTCCAAAAGAGGAGGGCAGTGGCCTTGATTTCTTGGCAGAAGGCAGGGGCAGGGTGTGCCAATCATCTCTTCTCTTTTTTTCCATCTGATCAAAATGAGAGATGTCTCTTAGTGGGTCATTCATAATTTCAGAGGAGAACTGGGAGCCAGAGAATTTAATATTTATGAGGATCCAACTGTCAACAAAGACTTCCCGGTGCTTTCCTCTAATCTTCTCCAACGTCTTTTGTGAAGGCCCATGACCTGGGCTTCACAGCAGGGCCTCAAAACCCTACACATGAGTTGGGGCTTGAATTTCATGCATGAGATCGGCAGGGTCGTTTCCATTTTGGTTTCCATACTCCTTGCACCCTGCATTGACAACATGGCGTGTTCCTAGGGGGAGAGGTGGCAGACAGCTGGGGGCAACCGAGGATCCATGCAGGCCAAGCCCAGGGAGAGGAAAGCTTGATTGAATTGAATTCACTCTGAACTCACCCTTTGGGGGAAAAAAATCTCTCTAGACACGGTGAGTCTTATCTTTCTCCATGAGCTGTTCAGTCTTCAAAGCAAATCATAAAGCATTTGAGAAAACTTTTGTCTTTGAGACCAGTTTCCTCTTCATCCACCACGGTTGCTTGTGCTTAAATTAGTATTTAAATGTCCCTATTCTGTTCCACAAAGGGACCAACTGTCCTGCTTTGCCCTGGACTCCCCTGCCTGGGAAACCTCCCAGTGCTGGGCAAACTGGGATGGGTCACCCTAGCTGGAAACAGAGTGAAGACCTTTGGATCACACAGGAGCCACCCTGTTCGAGAGGCTGAGTGGTCGAGCAGACAAAGCATTTACAATGGAGTGTCTAGAGTCTTGTGCGGCTGTCAACTTGCTTCTTCACCTTAGGTCAATCCATTACTTTTCCTGTGTTTCAATTCCTTTTTCCACCTTTACAGTGGGAATTATTATTGCTGTTGGTTGCTGTGAGAATGAAATTATATAGTAGCTGCAAAATAATTTGATTTTGTTGGAGGTGGGCACTGCCTGAACCCAAGGGGAATGGTTGTGCAATTATTGCTTGCTAGTTGCTAAGTCACTTGTCATGTCCAGCTCTTTGCAACCCTAAGGATTATAACCTACCAGAGATTCTTCATGGGATTCTCCAGGCTAGAATACTGGAGTAGGTTGCTGTTTCTCCTCCAGGAGATCTTCCCTACTCGGAGATCCAACCTGTGTCTCTGACGTCTCCTGCATTGGCAGGCAGATTCTTTACTATTAGCGCCAGCTGGGGAAGGGCAATTCTAAAGGGTCTCCATCTTCTGGCCAAGCTGCCTGGGATCAGAACAATAGTTTAGGTCCTGGTTTCTGGCCTACAGCAGCCCAAGGTATAAAAGAGATTGTGGATCAGAACACAATGATTGCTCAGAAATGCTGCAATGTGATCGATATCCTATAGCCCATGTCCCCCATTCAGCAAAGATTTCCTGGGATCCCAGCGAGAGCTGATGGGGAGGAGGAAACACAGCATGGAGTAGCAGACATTTTATTATAATTGTTAGCATGATAGACTGCTCTACCTGACTCTCCAGTCTGTTCGTCCACATGATATCTTAAATCTGGAAAGCCTGGGACAGAGGGACACACACCTGAGTGAGTGAGAGAGTGCCCCTGCCTGCTGACTTTCTGTTTCTTAATAAACACACACACACCTCTCTAGGGAAAATGCTTATAAGCCCCACTCATGTTCCTGCCCCTCATGGATCCTCTTGGACACGGCTTCTCCATATGCACAGTCACGATGACCTCTTCATCCCTTGACAATGCCGGCTTGTTCCTGCCTCAGAACATCTATAATCCCTCTTCTCTCTGCCTGGAATATTCTTCTGCTCTGTTTTGTTGTTCAGATCTCAGCTATGCCAGCCTTGCTCCCAATCGCCTGCCTCCCTTTCCCTCAGCTGATGGGCTGTCTTCAACATATGTGCTGTGCTGTGCTTAGTTGCTCAGTCATGTCTGATTCTTTGCAACCCCATGGACAGTAGCCTGCCAGGGTCCTCTGTCCATGGGGATTCTCCAGGTAAGAATACTGGAGTGGATTGCCATGCCCTCCTCCAGGGGATCTTCCCAACCCAAGGATCGAACTCAGGTCTCCCACATTGTTGGCAGATTCTTTACCATCTGAGCCACTCAACATAGTGTCTACATATACTTCAAGCTCGAGGTGTCCAAACCAACCCATCTCTCCATTCACTCCCCCCACCCCGTCCCTGGCAAGGGAATCCTCTAGATTATCCTATTTCTTTATATGATTTCCACCATACTCCTGTTCACATAGACTAAAAACCATAGAGATCTTTTAGTGGTATCTTCTCAAATCTGCTCGCATTTGCCATTTTTACTGTATTTTTTACTATCCGTCCTCTGCATGCTGCTGCCAGGTCAGGCTTGCTCTGTCACAGACTGACCACGGCACCCCTTCCCCACTTCCCCAACTTCCGCATGTTTCTACAGACGTGCCTCGTTATACACACGTTCCCCGAGTGAAGTTCAAGCTCACAGCTTGGCATTTGACTCTTCCCACTCATGCCCTTAACTGCCTCCCTCTAGCAGGTTACAGTCCTGCTCTGTAAACTTATGCCTCTGTCCCTTTGCTTTTAGTATTTCTTTTATCTCCAATGTTTCCTTCCACTTTACCACAAGAACCATGTTTGTTTTGGTTTGCCATTACCTCCCTGGGACCTAGCACAGTGCCTGACACAGAGTTGGTGCACAATAAAGTTTTATTGAGGGAATGAACTTGGCAAACCTTTCTATCATTTAAGGTTCCATCTCTACCAGGAAACCATCTTTGACACTATCAGCTACATCGGGCACTCGCCAAGAGCATTGCCAGTGACTGAACAACAAGGGCATTAGCCCTCTGCCTCTGTGGAGATTGAAACCCATGCTGCAATAGCTGCTGAACTTCAACACCCATGAGGGAGTTCAGGATGGAGTGAGGCACCCTGTGCCCCAGGGAATCAGGTGGGACAGGTCTTTGGATAGTTGGATGTTTTTAGGAACTGATTTTATGATCCCAATCCTTGCACCTCATATCTAGAAAAGCACTAAATCCCTTCATGGTGACATCAGATCTTCATGACTAACAGAAAACCTTTTGTAAAATGAGTGCTTAACAGTATTGAACTCCCCATTCACCAAAACCTTATATTTTGACCTTCCCCTGCTGCCTCTTTGGAACAGCCTCTCAGAGCTACTTAAGGTGCTGCCTCCTGGGCGGAAGTCCTCATTTTTCCCAAAATAAAACTTAACTCACAACTCTCAAGTTGTGCTTCTTTTTTAGTCAACAGCACCATCCCCAGAACTGCATGTCCTTCTTTGCACTTCATTTGTTTCTATCTTTTCAAACACCATCAGTTCAGTTCAGTTGCTCAGTCGAGTCCGACTCTTTGCAACCCCATGAACCACAGCACGCCAGGCGTCCCTGTCCATCACCAACTCCCAGAGTTCACTCAAACTCATGTCCATAGAGTCGGTGATGCCATCCAGCCATCTCATTCTCTGTCGTCTCCGTCTCCTCCCACCCCCAATCCTTCCTAGCATCAGACTCTTTTCCAGTGAGTCAACTCGTCACATGAGGTGGCCAAAGTATTGGAGTTTCAGCTTTGGCATCGGTCCTTTCAATGAACACCCAGGATTGATCTCCTTTAGAATGGACTGGTTGGATCTCCTTGCAGTCATAGTCTGAACTAAATTACATTTTTTGCTATTTGTCTTGGCCTGTTAATTACCTGATGTGAAGAACTGACTCACTGGAAAAGATCCTGATGCTGGGAAAGATTGAAGGCAGGAGGAGAAGGGGATGACAGAGGATGAGATGGTTGGATAGCATCACCGACTCAATGGACAAGAGTTTGAGCAAGTTCTGGGAGCTGGTGATGGACAGGGAAGCCATGGGGTCACAAAGAGTTGGACACGACTGAACTGAACTGAACTTAATTACTTTGTAAGATCCTTGAGACAGAAACACTCTCTTTATTTAAACATTTATATACTTCTCCCTGGACGGACAAATGTGCTCATGAACATGCAAACACACACACACACTGCAGACACAAGTGCACTGCTGAGCCCCTGCCTTGGGCACACAGCTGTGTCACTCAGCGTGTGTTAGATGATTTGAACCAAAGCAGCTACTGTCATCTGTCCTGCCCTCTGTTCTTTCTGCAGACATTGGGACGTCATCCCTCCTCTCCACCCTCTTCCCATCCAGCCCCCATTTTCCATCACATGGTCACTGCAGCATTGCCAACTGGCATCCATGGGCCAGAGGAGGATTGACACTGGCTGTTGTGCTATCAGCCTTCCACACACAGCACGCAGGTGAAACATGAAAATGGATCCCCCTGAGATCCTTAAATTTATTTATCAGGGAAGGATAGCAGGCCAAGAATTGTGGTAGGATGCCCAGTATAAACTGACACCTGCCAGAATAATGAAAACGACAAGCATTTAGGGCACTCTGCCGAGGTGGGGGGGCATTGGCTAAGTACTTTGCATCCTTCATTTAAACCTCCACCAACCCTGCAAGGTGACTACCATTATCTTTATTTTACAGGTGAGGCGTGAGCCAGAGTGGTCAACCTGCCCAAGATCATACAGCTGGAAAATGGCAGCGTCTGTATTCAAACCCAGGACCTTCAGACTCTCCTCTAAAGAATCAGCAGAGAACACAATTTAGGAAGCATCTCATCCTGATGAAATGCTTTTCAGACAAGGAACTTGAGACCCAGACAGAGGGAGTCACTTGACTAAAGCCACATCATTCATTCTGGTAGAGCAGGACTCAGACGCCAGGTTTCCTGACTCCCAGCTCCATGTGCTTTCCACTGGCCTGTCCACACGAGGGGAGGGCCTGCTTCCTTCCTGAATGTTCCTCTGTTCTTCACTTAGCGACTAATTGAGGAGTTTTCATGGTAAAATCCATCGGAGAGAGAAGTTGAGATTCTTTGCTGTTTTTTTTTCTTAGCACAAGGAGAAAATACATGTTGGGAGAAGTTCAGGGCAGCAATTTGAGATGAAGCAGAGTAGAAGGAGGACTTCCCAGGTGGCTCAGTGGTAAAGAACCCACCTGCCAAAGCAGGAGATGCAGAAGGCACTGGTTCAATACCTGGGTTGGGAAGATCCCCTGGAGCAGGAAATGGCAACCCACTCCAGTATTCTTGCCTGGAAAATTCCATGGGCAGAGGAGCGTGGCAGGGTACAGTCCATGGGGCCGCAAAGAGTCAGACATGACTGAGCACATCACCAAGCACCAACAGAATGGATTGAATCAGGGTGGAGCAGTGGAGAGAGAAAGCAGCCACAGGCGCTCCTGGGGGAGGCGGAGCTCATCAGAGGAAGGGAGATGGTCAGCCAAGGCTTTCAGATAGGAGAAAAGTTAAAGACAATATTTTGTCTGAATTTGGGGGAGGTGGGTGATTGAAGGAGACCATGATCACTACAATCGAAGTAGAGGCAACTGGGGGCCATGGTGATGGACTGGGCGCTATTATGACTCAGGTGATAAAATTTCCAACAGGGGGACAGGTGTTGCAGTGGGAGAAATTGAGCTTGTGTAGCCAAGACTAGGGCTCCAAATTCATCTCTGATTTGGGGCAAATCTGTTCCCTCCTTTAAGATCTCTAACTCCCTACAGAGTGGCTATAGGGAGCAACAGTGATAATAGTGTGAAGTCATTTTGCAAAGTGTATCATGCTTCCCAAGGCTTCATGTCCTTATCAGGAGAAGTAGTAACATGGATAGTATTTGGTAAGGGTGGATGGGAACTATGATTCCTGTATTGAAAGCAACCTTATCGATTGGCCTGTACTGTGTGCCAAGTGTGAGTTCGACCTTATAGAAAACATCAAAAATAACCACACATTCAATCACTAACTCACTCCTGGTTTGCCTCCTTGGTCCCCTTCCTCCAGCTGGCTCCTGGGTAACTCTGCTTCCTGAGCTTCTGTACATCTGTTCTTTGCTAGCACTGCCCTCTTCCGCCAGTCTCTCATTCCTGCTGCACTGAAAACCACGCCTGAGCCGTGCTAACTTTCCCCATCTCCATGCCTTCTTCCACCTCAAGGGACCTTCCTTCCAAGGAGACTTTTTTCAGGTATTGACTTGCTGGATACATATATATAATTTTGCCATAGAGCTCTCATCACAACCCTGGGAGACCGGCATTACACTCCCATACTGTACGTGAGAAAAATACCCCAATTTACCCAGTGCTAGAAACAGACTATTTATTCACTCATTCATTCAACAAGTGTTTAATGAGTACCTTCAATTTGCCAGCCTGTGTGAGGACCTTGACATAATGAGAGACCCAACTTTGTTTTGTGTTTTTAGCTCCAAGAGTTAGACTTGTCTTTACTTTTTGTCAAAGATGAATGAATGACAGTATTTGTGTACTCTACCGTGTTCCATTGATCCATTTTTCTATTCCTTCACTAATATCACCCTCTCAATTACCATAGCTTTATGGTAATATTGGAGTCAGAGAGTATCAGTCCTACAGCTTAGTTTGCCTTCAACGTTGTGTTAGCTATTCTGGTTTTTTGCTTCGATGTATAAACTTTTTTTTCAGTTTTTTAAAAGATTTTTGATGTGGACCACATTTTAAAGTTTTTATTGAATTTGTGACAACATTGCTTCTGTTTTATGTTTTAGTTTTTTGGTCATAAAGCATATGGGTTCTTACCTCCCCCACCAAGGATCAACCACACCCGCTACATTGGAAGGCAAAGCCTTAACCATTGGACCACCAGGGAAGTCCCTGCAAATAAATTTTAGAACCAGTTTGTTGATATCCACAAAATAACTTGCTGAGATTTTGATTGGAATTGAGTTTAATCTATACCTCTATAGGGGATACCTTGACAATACTGAGTCTTCCTACCTATAAACATGGACTATCTCTCCATTTATTTAGAGATTCTTTGAATTTTTCACCAAAATTTTGTAGTTTTCCCCATATAGGCTGGTCTTATACATGATTTGTTATATTTATACCTAAGAACTTTGCTTTTTTTAATTGACACTAATGTAAACCAAATCAGTTTTTAAAAAATAAGTCAAATGGAGTCATTATGTTCTTCTTTAAACAACTTGACTGTTTCTTCTACTAATTTTCAAGTTAAGCCAAATTGGTTTGTAGGAATGAAAATATACTTAAGCTATCAGCTCTTCTTATTCATACTTAATGATTCTTTTCATATAGAATAAGTACCAGCTACACTGTAGTTTTGATTATTTGCATGTTCATGAGATCAGAGATCCCCAAATTTGAATAGAAGTCAAATCAGAATTTCCATTTGTTATCAAAAATAAAATGCATTGTTCAGGTCAGAATATTTCCCTGGGTACTGGATCCCATATTTTCTACCAATGGAATTCAGAAGAAAAATGAGGAAATGTTATTTCTTCTATGGACCCTTCCCTTCCTAGGGCTTCCCTGACAGCTCAGTCGGTAAAGAATCTGCCCGCAGTGCAGGAGACCTGGGTTCAATCTCTGGGTCAGGAAGATCCCCTGGAGAAGGAAATGCCAAACTACTCCAGTATCCTTGCCTGGAAAATCCCATGGACAGAGGAGCTTGGTGGGCTGCAGTCCATGTGTTGCAGAGAGTTGGGCACGACTGAGCAATTAACACTCCCTTCCTAGCCAACTAAAGACCTCAGATCTTAGAATAGAAAACTAGTTTGTATGGCTCAAATTTCTGAATTTCACTGGAAATCAATATAATTGCAAGCTTTCTTAACTGGAAATTAAGAAAGAATCCAGCCACACGTCTCAGCCCCAATTTTTCTACCTGGGGAGTGGAGAGTCACTCTTCTTATACCTCGATGCTTAAATGCTATGGATCTGGGAAGCAGAGCAGACATGGTGTGACATCCATCAGAGAAACACCTCCCAGATTTCACATTTCCAGATAGGCACATTTACATGCTTTGATTCATTATTTTTTTAAAAAATAATCTATTCAAAACACCGCCCTCCGGAATTTACCATTTGAAATAACAGCAGACTTAAGAAATGAGTCCCCAGGAACCATCCTGTCTAGACTGTGATGTCAACACTGCTTTTCCAACTGGCAGGCACTCAGCTTGCCAGGTAACAAGGTGGCCTGGAACAAATCTCCTTTTCCCCATTAGTCCTGCCTCTGCAAATGACCAGGCTCCCTATCCTGGTTCTTGGTTCCAGGAGGGGCTGCCAGCTTTGCCCTGATACTCTCGGAGGAGCTAACCTAGAAAATTACCAGCCCTGTGCTCCATGTGTACCCACAGGTTCATTTGTTCAAGCTTTCAATCTTGCAGGCCATTTAACACACAGGCCATGAAGCCTGATGACACCTAGGTTTCAGGTGTCAACATGGGCTCAGTCCCTTACCAGGGTGTTGTCCCTTAAAATCTCCTCTCCCCAGGATGAAGGCAGCTCCTCGAAGCAGCAAGGTCAAAACTCTTCATCTCAAGGGTCTCACCGGAAATCCATTGATCATCCAAGCATTTCATGCCATAAAATAGGACCAACATATATGCCAGCCCACAAGGCTGATGTCTAAGGGTAATGCCATGGGAAAGTGTTTGGAGGTTTTTGGAGGAAAAAGTATATTTAGGGTCTAAATTGCAATCCAGTGAATGGAATAAGAACACGAGTTTTAAATTATAAGACCTGGTGACAGTTTCTCCAGTGAAACTATGTATGAGAGCACACACATTTCAATTTTCAGGTCAAACACGTCCAAGCTGCTCTAAAGCAGCTTGTGGCAGCCGTCTGATGTGAGTTCTATGATTTGAGTTTATTAACTTCTGGCATTGGGTCCTGTATTTTGAGTGATTTCTATAAAATGTACTTGGGAGTTATTATTTTCCTTTAGAGAATGTGATACTAAGACAAGTTTTTAATAAAGTATTTTGAAAGGCAACAAGCTGAAAAAAAGCTGGGCAAAATTTCAATCTAATAATGAACGGAATATGTCTCTAATTATATTGAATTTGCAAGTAATAGAATGAGGCAGGTTTAGCAATTACTTTTCAGTGAAATTTTGTGCCTGCAGGAAGAGAAAATGCCCCTTAAAGCTAGGGGGAAATGCTGTATCATTGCATTTTGATTTTAAATATTTTTCACTCTAGACTTTCAAAGGTCTAATCAGTTCAAAAACAGATTCTCCAATAAATATTTTGTAGAAACTGATGGTTTCCTCAAACTCAAGTTTTGTTTTGATATTTGTTTTTTATAAAGCCTTAAATACAGACATCTCTTTGTCACATAGCCCATGAATTTCCAAGGTGGTACCCCAAAGTCAAATTCAGAAAGTGATTAGAGAATGCTGAATAGAATTCTTACATGGCAGCTGAAAACTCAAGAGTTAAACAGGGTTGAGCCCTCCAATAAAACAATGTAATCAAATGTATAAATAATTCATTTGATGCCCATAGAACTGCCTCAGCATCATTTGTCTTTAATAAGCCAAATCCACAAATAAATAGGGTGCTGACTGACATTGAGGTTCTTGTCTCTAACTATGTGGCTCTGACTCAAACCCCATCTTGACCAGAGAATCATCCATCATTTGAGCAGATTGCTCAAGGGATGAGAGCCTGGGCTAGGGAAGCCCTGGGCTGTTATGAAGTTTGCACATGCCTAAGTCATTCCATTCAGTCTACACTCACAGTCAACACAGGTCAGTGTCTGCAGGTGAAGGTTTGTAGAGTGGGTGGTGGGACAGCACTGGGCCAGGACCCCTGAGACCTCCAGCTCCTTGCTTCTAGGGACTTCTCCTCTGTTGTGTAAATGCTCTGTTTGTGGTTATGAGAGTTTTCTATTGAATCCCCACAGTAAGTACAGTTGTTACTACTCTGATTTGTAGATAAGGAAACCAGGAGTTAGCGAGGTCTAGCATCTTGTACAATATTCTACTGCTGGCCCATGGCAAAGCATGTCTTCAATTTAAACAATCTGGTCTATTACCTGCTAGATTGTAGGGGTATTTTCTAATGGAATCTTCTCCTAAGATACCCAGACCTTATAGAGTCTTTCTAAAAAGTCAATGCATGCAGATATCAACTTGTTTCATGGGGTAACTGAGACACAGAGAATTCACTCACTTACTAGCAACACTTACATAGCAAGTTGAAGACTGGAGATCATTCCAGGAAGCCTCTCTCCCAGTTGAAACAGCTCCTACCCCCAAGCAAGGCTTGCATGGGACAGTCATACCAGTGGCCTGCCCAGAGCTGGTGACCACAGTAGAGGCTCTTATTTTGGCTCTGCCCCCAGATACTGCCTCTTCTGTCTTATGAAGGGAGATAGATGTTCAAATCCTTGGCATTCGATTCCTATAATTCTGTATTCTAAAATTCTATAGCCACCACAGCTGGAAAGATACTCCATTTTGGAGTCAGTCATACTTGACCTTTCTGAAATGCAGAGCAACTGTGCTGTCACTTTGGTGATGACAGTGGCCCATCTCCTCCCTGTGGCACCTGCTGATGGGCAGATATGACCTCCTCTTCCCCTCCCTGCTACTCCCAATGATAAAAGGACTTTGGGAGGCTTAGACTAAAGTATTATGGCTTTTCTCTAACTGCTCACTACCATCTTGGGCGAAATTTGTGCTTATACGTGAATGGCTCCATCCTCCTTTATCCTTCCCTGGAGTCATTTCATCCACTGGATTATGAGTCCTTGAGTCAGGAAGCAAGATTTTACCTTTAACGTCTTAGAAAATTGCTGCAAGATATGTCACAAGGATGAAACAAAGTCATTTTTACCTGAGGCTTTGATAACCTTTTCAGTCAGATGCTTTAGCATAAAGTATAATCCTGGCTGAGTTTACCCTGCCAGAAGTTCACGCATTTAGCAACGAAACATTATGGCAAATGCCACTGCCTGTCAGTTGTTAAACATCAGAATCATAAAGAACCCGTCTGCTCCAAGTCTCCTTTATCTTTCATCTCCTCCCAGCACATTGGCACTTTCTTCTGCTTTATTCAACCCTTGAATAAAAGACCAGAGGATTGCTTCAGGATTTAGACTTCTGAATACATACACATTAGCTCTAAGACGTTCTTTTTTTTTTCTTACCAAAACCCAATATAATCTGTATTCTGATTTCAAAGACACCGTTATAGTTGACCTTTAAGATGACCCCTTAAAATAATTGACATGCTAGGCAGCAGACCTCCCTATAGTCAGGGTCATTGTTTGTCTTTTGGTGTATTCAGGGCTCTGCCTTCTAATGTTTATATGCCTGCAAATAGTTTTATTGTGTGTCATCATTCTTATTATCATCAGCATTCTGATGCCTGTTTTCTTTACTTTATCTGTTAAACAGAAGTATATTTAGCGTTCAAAGTGATACATCATAAAGGTAGAAAAAGGTGAACCCTTTGATATATTAGAAGTCTTTCATAGCATGAAATAACTATTGCCTATTATTTTACTCTTGACGTTTTTATTTTTAAGGGAATTTCACTTGATTTGTGGTGCTGACACCTCTGATATGTTGTTTCCAGTGACCTTACATCCAAAATCAGTAGCGTGTGACATTTGATGGCCCAGATAAAAAACATTAATGGTGGAAGAGAGGGTTTATTTTCCTGGTCATAAATTAAGTTTAAATAACTCTGAATTTATTTTAAACTCTCCAGTACTTTTTACTGTCCAGGCAATAAATGTATTTATTACTGGGGGTCTACCTGGGTTTCCTCCACAGAGCCCTTTGCTTGACTGCTTTGAATCCTCTCCTCCTCTCTCCTGGAAAGCTCATCTTGCCTGTAAATGCTGATTTGCACAAATTGTTCTCTAATCTCTACCAACAGGGATCAGGAAAAGGGCTGCTTATCAGAGAAGTAACCTAAAGCATTTTTGTTGTTAAGCAGGTTAAGAAAAGCAGGAGTTAATAAAATATCCTCTGATGGTGGGTGATCCAGTCTTGAATGATTCTGTTTTGGAATTAGAAATAGAAAACACCAGCATAAGAAGTCATGTCTCAATCCTTCCATGGCCCCGTGTGAAGAGTTCACTTTAGGTTCTCATTTAATTCTCACACAAATGGAAGCCCATTCCCCCATTTTGGTCTTTATTACTTTTCATCTTTATGTGTATGTTTTTGGTACTCATTCATTAGATGTATCATAAAATTGTTTTTGAGAATTTCTCAGTGAAAAAAAATTTTATGATTTCAAATTTTCAATCTGTATGTTTCAAAATTGCCTCCTATATATTTTATTGAGTTATAATTCACATATCATAAAATTCACCATTTTAAAGTCTACAATTCAGTGGTTTTTAGTATTCACAAGGTCAACCATTGTGCTGTGCTGTGCTTAGTCGCTCAGTCATGTCTGACTCTTTGTGACCCCATGGACTGTAGCCCGCCAGGTTCCTCTGTTCATGGGGATTCTCTAGGCATGAATCCTTGAGTGGATTGCCATGCTGTCCTCCAGGGATCTTCCTATCCCAGGATCGAACCCAGGTCTCTCACATTTCAGCAGATTCTTTACCATCTGAGCCACCAATTCAAGCCCGTTAATACTGGAGTGGGTAGACTATCCCTTCTCCAGGGGATCTTTCTGAGCCAGGAATTGAACTGGGGTCCCCTGCATTGCAGGCGAATTCTTTACCACCTGAGCTGCCAGGAAAGCCCCAAACAACAAGTCAGTTCAGTTCAGTCATTTCCGACTCTGTGCACATCAGTCCTCCATTCAGTTCAGTTCAGTCGCTCAGTCGTCTCCGACTCTCCGCGACCCCATGAATCACAGCACGCCAGGCCTCCCTGTCCATCACCAACTCCCGGAGTTCACTCAAACTCATGTCCACAGAGTCGGTGATGCCATGCAGCCATCTCATTCTCAGTCGTCCCCTTCTCCTCCTGCCCCCAACCTTTCCCAGCAACAGAGTCTTTTCCAGTGAGTCAACTCGTCGCATGAGGTGGCCAAAGTATTGCAGTTTCAGCTTTAGCATCAGTCCTTCCAATGAACACCCAGGATTGATCTCCTTTAGAATGGACTGGTTGGATCTCCTTGCAGTACAAGGGACTCTCAAGAGTCTTCTCCAGCACCACAGTTCAAAAGCATCAATTCTTCGGTGATCAGCTTTCTTCACAGTCCAACTCTCACATCCATCCATGACCACTGGAAAAACCATAGCCTTGACTAGACGGACCTTTGCTGGCAAAGTAATGTCTCACTATCTAATTCCAGAACATTTTCATCACCTGAAAAAGAAACCCTCCAATCCCCATCCCTATTCTGCCCTATACCTATTAGCAGTCACTCACCGTTCCTCCCTTCCCTCAACTCCTGGAAACCAGTAATCTACCTTGGGTCTCTATGAATTTGCCTATTCTGGATATTTAGTATAAATGGAATTATACAATATGTGGTCTTTTGTATCTGAATGCTCTCATTTAGCATAACGTTTCCAAGGTTCATCCTCACTGTAGCATGTATCCATACTTCATCCTTTTGGTGGCTAAATAGCATCTGGTTGTAGGGATATACCACATTCTGTTTATCTGTTCATTAGTTGATTGGGTCAATTTTTCATTTAAAAATTTCATCTATAGATTCAAAGGAGATGAAGTGAACATAGACATTCTAGGAATCAGTGAACTAAAATGGACTGGAATGGGTGAATTTAACTCAGATGACCATTATATCTACTACTGTGGGCAGGAATCCCTTAGAAGAAATGGAGTTGCCATCATGGTCAACAAAAGAGTCCGAAATGCAGTACTTGGATGCAATCTTAAAAACGACAGAATGATTTCTGTTCATTTCCAAGGCAAACCATTCAATATTACAGTAATCCAGGCCTATATCCCAACCAGTAACGCTGAAGAAGCCGAAGTTGAACGGTTCTATGAAGACATACAAGACCTTTTAGAACTAACACCCAAAAAAGATGTCCTTTTCATTATAGGGGACTGGAATGCAAAAGTAGGAAGTCAAGAAACACCTGGAGTAACAGGCAAATTTGGCCTTGGAGCACGGAATGAAGCAGGGCAAAGGCTAATAGAGTTTTGTCAAGAGAACGCACTGGTCAGAGCAAACACCCTCTTCCAACAACACAGGAGAAGACTCCACATGGACATCACCAGATGGACAACACCGAAATCAGATTGATTATATTCTTTGCAGCCAAAGATGGAGAAGCTGTATACAGTTAGCAAAGACAAGACCAGGAGCTGACTGTGGCTCAGATCATGAACTCCTTATTGCCAAATTCAGACTTAAATTGAAGAAAGTAGGGAAAACCACTAGACCATTCAGATATGACCTAAATCAAATCCCTTATGATTATACAGTGGAAGTGAGGAATAGATTTAAGGGACTAGATCTGATAGAGTGCCTGATGAACTCTGGACGGAGGTTCGTGACATTGTACAGGAGACAGGGACCAAGACCATCCCCATGGAAAAGAAATGCAAAAAAGCAAAATGGCTGTCTGAGGAGGCCTTACAAATAGCTGTGAAAAGAAGAGAAGCGAAAAGTAAAGGAGGAAAGGAAAGATATAAGCATCTGAATGCAGAGTTCCAAAGAATAGCAAGGAGCGATAAGAAAGCCTTCCTTAGTGATCAATGCAAAGAAATAGAGGAAAACAACAGAAAAGGAAAAACAAGAGATCTCTTCAAGAAAATTAGAGATACCAAGGGAACATTTCATGCAAAGATGGGCTCGATAAGGGACAGAAATGGTATGGACCTAACAGAAGCAGAAGATATTAAGAAGAGGTGGCAAGAATACACAGAAGAACTGTACAAAAAAGATCTTCACGACCAAGATAGTCACGATAATGTGATCACTGACCTAGAGCCAGACATCTTGGAATGTGAAGTCAAGTGGGCCTTAGAAAGCATCACTATGAACAAAGCTAGTGGAGGTGATGGAATTCCAGTTGAGCTATTTCAAATCTTGAAAGATGATGCTGTGAAAGTGCTGCACTCAATATGCCAGCAAATCTGGAAAACTCAGCAGTGGCCACAGGACTGGAAAAGGTCAGTCTTCATTCCAATCCCAAAGAAAGGCAATGCCAAAGAATGCTCAAACTACCGCACAATTGCACTCATCTCACACGCTAGTAAAGTCATGCTCAAAATTCTCCAAGCCAGGCTTCAGCAATATGTGAACCATGAACTCCCAGATGTTCAAGCAGGTTTTAGAAAAGGCAGAGGCACCAGAGATCAAATTGCCAACATCTGCTGGATCATGGAGAAAGCAAGAGAGTTCCAGAAAAACATCTATTTCTGCTTCATTGACTATGCCAAAGCCTTTGACTGTATGGATCACAATAAACTGTGGAACATTCTGAAAGAGATGGGCATACCAGACCACCTGACCTGCCTCTTGAGAAACCTGTATGCAGGTCAGGAAGCAACAGTCAGAACTGGACATGGAACAACAGACTGGTTCCAAATAGGAAAAGGAGTGCATCAAGGCTGTATATTGTCACCTTGCTTATTTAACTTCTATGCAGATTACATCATGAGGAACGCTGGGCTGGAAGAAGCACAAGCTGGAATCAAGATTGCTGGGAGAAATATCAATAACCTCAGATATGCTGATGACACTACCCTTATGGCAGAAAGTGAAGAGGAACTCAAAAGCCTCTTGAGGAAAGTGAAAGAGGAGAGTGAAAAGGTTGGCTTGAAGCTCAACATTCAGAAAACAAAGATCATGGCATCTGGCCCCATCACTTCATGGGAAATAGATGGAAAAACAGTGGAAACAGTGTCAGACTTTATTTTTTTGGGCTCCAAAATCACTGCAGATGCTGATTGCAGCCATGAAATTAAAAGACGCTTACTCCTTGGAAGGAAAGTTATGACCAACCTTGATAATATTAAAAAGCCGAGACATTACTTTGCCGTCTAGTCAAGGCTATGGTTTTTCCCGTGGTCATGTATGGATGTGAGAGTTGGACTGTGAAGAAAGCTGATCGCCGAAGAATTGATGCTTTTGAACTGTGGTGTTGGAGAAGACTCTTGAGAGTCCCTTGTACCGCAAGGAGATCCAATCAGTCCATTCTAAGGGAGATCGATCCTGGGTGTTCATTGGAAGGACTGATGCTAAAGCTGAAACTGCAATACTTTGGCCACCTCATGCGACGAGTTGACTCACTGGAAAAGACTCTGATGCTGGGAAAGGTTGGGGGCGGGAGGAGAAGGGGACGACCGAGAATGAGATGGCTGCATGGCATCACCGACTCTGTGGACATGAGTTTGAGTGAACTCCGGGAGTTGGTGATGGACAGGGAGGCCTGGCGTGCTGTGATTCATGGGATCGCGGAGAGTCGGACACGACTGAGCAACTGAACTGAACTGAACTGAACAGATTCAAAAGTTATCTTATAATTAATTCTCCAGGCATTAACTTGTTAGAAGTATTTTAAAGTTAGGTTTTTGAAAAAATGTTTTAAAGTATATGTTATTTTATTATTTTCAATAAATACAATCACACATCTCTTATTAATTATGTATGCATACGTTTCTTACAGACTTTGACACAAAATAGGACAAAAATAGAGCTAAGAAGTTTTTCATTGTATGAGTGGGAAAACAGTGCCATTCACTATGTATAAATTCACAAACAAAGATTGCGTATGATTCTTGAATATATGAAATATCCTCCAAATGGCTTTTCATGAAGACCCTGATCCCTCTTAGGACCTCAGGACATTTCCCTTGGAATACGTCAATACCTGATCTGTAAGTTCTTTGTGGGCAGGCACTGTGCCTGTATCGTCTTTGTCTCCAGAGCCCCAGTGCCTGTGCTCTACAGAGTACAGTGCTTTGTATCTAGAAGGTTTTCACCTAACCAGTTTGATGAATGAATTGTATTATATGTTCTGCTCTTTGTGCTCAGAAAGAAATAAAGAGACTTTTAAAAAAGACTTTCTGATCATTGCAAATTGGTTTCCAGTTACCACTTACATATAGAGGAATGAACAATTCACACCTGTATGGTTGGATGAATGTCCACAAAGTGAGTGACTCCTGTGTGACCACCATCAAATCAAAAACCACATGGTCCAGCCCATCTGGCTCTCTCAACCAATATTTTCCCACCCTTCTCTCCAACACCATCTGGTATCCTGACTTCTAACACCACAGGTGATTTTGAACTTTATGTAACAGATATTCCTTTTACATGCATGATATTTTCAAAATAAAGCTGAAAAGGATAACTTGCAGACTTATAATAAAGATATGCATGATAAAGATTCAAATTTTAAGCAGCAAAGACTGAACTGACCTACAGGACAGAGATGCACCCCTCCCCGTTTTCATTTCTGACTACACTGAATATTTTTTTAAAAACTATCTCATGCTCTCTTATGTTTTAATACTCATTTCTTATGTTGTTTAATTCCCTAGCATAGAAAAGTGTGAAGTAGGCAAAATTTATCCATGTCCTTCCACTTTGGATTTTTCTTTCTCCACCTCATTTTTTCTCTCAAGAGCCTTGCCTTAGTCTATTCTGGTCATGATAGCCAAAATAACATACACTTGGTGGCTTATAAACAATCATTTATTTCCTACAGTTCTGGGGAGGTCCAGCATCAGGTTGCCTGCAGATCTGCTGTCTAGTGAGGCTCTGCTTCCTAGTTCATAGACAGACGGTGGTCTTCTCGCAATGTCCTCACATGGTACAAGGGGCAAGGACACTTTCTAAGTTCTCTCTTTTTTTAAAAAAAATATTATTTTTATTTTTTAGTGCACCGGGTCTTCGTTGCTGCATGCGGGCTTTCTCTAGTTGTGGCTGCTGCTGCTGCTAAGTCACTTTAGTCATGTCCGACTCTGTGCGACCCTATGGATAGCAGCCCACCAGGCTCCTCTGTCCACGGGATTTTCTAGGCAAGAATACTGCAGTGGGTTGCCATTTCCTTCTCCCTAGTTGTGGCAAGCAGGGGCTATTCTCTAGTTGTGGTGTGCTGGCTTCTCATTGAAGTAGCTTCTCTTGCTGCAGAACTTGGCTCTAGGGTGCTCGGGCTTCAGTAGTTGTTGTGGGTTGGTTCAATAGTTGCAGCGTGTGGGCTCTAGAGTGTGCAGGGTTTAGTAGTTGTGGCCCACAAGCTTAGTTGTCCCACAGCATATGGAATCTTCCTGGACCAAGGATCGAATCCGTGTTCCCTGCATTGACAGGCAGATTCCTAACTGCTGGACCACCAAGGGAGTCCCAAGTTCCCGTTTATAAAGACTTCTGTGCTAAGTTGCTTCAGTTTTGTCTGACTCTTTGCAACCCTATGGACTGTAGCCTGCCAGGCTCCTAAGTCTCTGATTCCATTTATGAGGGCTCTGAGCTTGTGACTTAATGATCTCCCCAAGTTCCCACTTCCTAACACCATCACCTTGGACACTAGGTTTTGAAATGTGAATTTGGGAGGGATGCATGTCTTTAGCAGGCCCTTTCTTACTTCCTCATAATTCATCTTAAAGGGTTATCTGATCATGAAAGTGTTCAATAGCTGTTACTGATCATCTTTTTCTACTGTATCCCTCAATGTTTGAAAGGTCTTAAACCTGTTGGAGACACTGGAATTTGAGATGGTATGGCTGTGAGTCAGGGTATCAGAAGAACAGGGAGCTAAAGGGGATGCATATCTTGAGTTCAGTAAACCTTCTGACAAACTCTATCATGTTATCCTTGAAGACCAGAGGGAGAGATGTGTGACTGGCAGAATAACAGTCTGACACTGAACTGGGAAGTAAAACTAATCCATGAGATGACAGAATTATGATGCAGAAACATCTTGACAGTCTGAAGTGATAGCCCAAACTCATTGAATTTAACAGTGATAAACATAAGATTCTGTGATCAGGATAAATAACTAAGGACACACCTACAGGATGAGAGAGGCTGACTAACGTCCTTTCAGGTGTTAAAAAAAAAAAAAAAGTCCTAGGTATTTCATTTGACTGTAAGGGCAATGCAGTGTGGCTGCCAACAGACAGCTTTCATCATAGACTTGTCCAGAGCCAAAGAGGTCACTGTTCTTTTTTCTGCCATAGTCAGAAGCATTTGGTGCATTTTATTTGGTTTTGATTATCACACTTAAAAAGGAATGTGGTAAAACCAGAGAGGGTTAAAGAAGGGTTGAAAGGGTAATAAATGATCAGGAAACCTCATTGTCATGGGAGGAATGGTTGGAGGGTCTTTGCATCCTTAGTCAGAGATGATTTCCGGTTTTCTCTCACATGAAGGGAGGTGAAAGATAGCACAGAGTGGAGCTACTAACATAGTATATGATCTGGGCAGGCATCTAACTTTCCTACAACTTGTGAAATGGGTTTTGATCAGATGATCACTATGTTCATTCCAGAAAAAGCTATGAATAGCCCGCATAAACCAGAGACACACAGTTCAGTCTTAGAGTAGTGTTCCATTCAAGAATAGTTCAGCAGTCAGACTTCATTAAAAATCAATTCCATCAAAAATTCAACTTTCCCAAAAATTTACCCCACACTCATTCTGTTCCATCTTAGGTTGTCCTAGCCTCTGCTACCGAATTCCTTCTGAAAGCCCCCAGAAAAGAATTAGCATGTATGAAACGCTTGAGATGCATCAGGTCAGGTTTACATCTAGTGCCTCATATAATTTTCACAGACACCATGCAAAAGATATAATCGTAATTATTATGACCATTTTGTGTATGAGGAAAGGCCTTTCAGAGGCATCATTTGCCCCAGGTCACAGCTGGTAAGTGAAGTCTGGGATTTGAACTGAGGTATTTGTCTCACAGTGGCCGAAGCTTCACAGAGCTTAGCTAGGCTGGTTTAAAGTCAGCCTGCTCTGTTTGTCATGGGCGATCTATCTGGCTCCATAATTCCAGCCTGGTTTTGGTCTGGGGACAAAGAACCAGGCCAACATCATGTGGCTGCATAATTTTTACTAAGAAAACTTTCCCTCTGCTCTCTAGTTGGCTCCCTCTGCTTCAGATCTTCTCAGTGTCAAGAGTAAATGTCAGTTTTTCTCATACTCACTGAGGAACACTTTGTAGAAGGAGCTGACCCAAGGAGAAGGGATTCCAAGTTACAATCTTGTGTGTAGGTGAGGCTGCTGCTGTTCATGCTAAGTTGCTTGAGTCATGTCCAACTCTATGGACTGTAGGCCACCAGGCTTCTCTGTTCATAGGATTCTCTAGGCAAGAATGCAGGAGTGGGTTGCCATGTCCTCCTCCAGACCCAGGGATTGAACCCATATCTCTAATGTCTCCTGCATTGGCAGGTGGGTTCTTTACCACTAGCACCACCTGGGAGGCCCCAGTGTTCCACCTACCCTTTATTCATTTCACATGTCTCTTATGTGTTTGGTTTGATTTCCAGTTTCCAACAGGCTGCCCCATGACCAACCAGAGACATAAGTGCTGTTTCTAGTAAAATTGTACTATTATAGACAGGGTGGCCCAGTTTAAGGGTTGAATAGTAGGCCACAGGTCATATCATTCCTGCTCTAGTCAGAAGGTTCCACTGCTTTTATGTTGAGAAAAAGAGGTTGTCTCTCCATACTCAGTGCCTAATCCGGTGTCATCCACAAATGTTTAGGAGATGAATGAGCAAATGAATGAGTGAAAGCACAGGCAGAGCTATGCTCAGCTGCTACTTTCAGGCAACTCCCAGTTGTTGAGGAGGTAAAGCAGAGATGTTGCTCCTTCCTGCCTACCTGAGCCTGATTTTGGAAAGTCAAACAGGCACATTTGTACAATACAGAGTAATTAAATCTTCTTGTTCATTCAATAATTTATTAATGAAGCTGTCTCGGGAAAGTTGGTCCTGAGAATTTGTACCAAAATAAATAAATAAAAGAGAAAAGAAAAAAAGTACAAGGTTGATTCTGCAGATTAGACCTCATCAGAACCATATCAAGGACAGCTTTGGAAGATTTTCCAACCTACCACCTACGAAGAAATCTGAAGAACCACATCCGGTACCTTGAACCCATTTGCACAATGGGAGAAGAATTGAGCAAAACAAAAGCAGCAGAAGAAACTGGGTCACAGGGCAAGAAAACCCTACACAGTCAGAAGAAAAAGGCTAACCTTTCTTTTGACTTCTTTACAGAGGAGGGAGGTTGGATTACTCCCATTTTGTGAAAGACAAAGCTTTTGGGGAGGAAACTTGGCCTTCTCCCCCTTGAGGCTGACTGTGAAGCTGAGTGAGCACTGAGGCATTTTCTCATGGAGAAGCCTCTACCGTGCAGGAATGCGACATCTCATTAGTATGGGGCGGTGATAATGATCTGATATGCGCTTTCATCCATTACTGATGGATGCCTTCCAGAAGACCTCCACAGATGCAACACCTTGGCTAATTATGTGAAGCCACTTTCCCTGGTCTTCATCATTAACACCAACAAACTTCTATTGCCAAAAATCTCATGCTTTATCCACGGTCATTGGTACTTCTGGTTTTATCATGGAGGTTTGGGAGAGTTAGGAAGCAAAAGAGGAAAGAAGGAAACCCTGGAGTTTGATTATCTCTTGAATTTTCAGCAGGAAATCTGGCTCCTCACAGTCAGGAAGGATGAGCAAATGGCAACAAAAGCCAGGACTCTCTCTTCCACACACCTAGTTCAGATGCCCCCCACTAACAAACATTGTCTAATTGATTAACCAAGGATTCTCAAAAAGAATGATCTGATGAGGGTAATTTATAGAGATGGTATCTTTTGTCATCATTTGTCTTTGAAAACAGAGAAGAAAACTGCTTTCAGGAGGATGTAGCCTGCCAACATGAGCAATGGTGGATGCAGTGTCATCAGTTACTGCAGACTGCTCAATTTTGTACCTTTTCAGCCAGTCAAATATCCAATAACCACAAAGGGAGGGAAAAAAATTGTATCCTCACTCCCTGTGTTTTCAACTTTTCCAGCACTGGCTTGTGAAAATATTTGGGGTTGTTCACTGCTCTGCTCTCTGTAGCATAAACATTTATTTAAATGGGGCTGTCTCTAGTAATGAAGAATGAAGGAAAAACAATGGTCTGATTTTGACAAATTAACTTGTGATTTGGAGAGTCAGTGAAGCAGGGAAGAGACATTCCTAACTATACTAATTAAATGAGCTTGCAACATTTATTTTAATGCAATGGAACCAGCCATATGAAGATGAACATTTTAATTTATTTTGCACTGACATTATGAAAAATTTCACTGCTGCAGATTATCTACAAAAACAAATCTCATCAGCATCTAGGTTTGTGAGGGAAATTTCCATCTTTCACATGAGCTTGACCTTCCCCAGTGGAAGCAAGTGCGAATGAGCTAAGTTACTTGAAAAGTTGTTCTGAAGGTTGTCTTTCCACTGAGGCTGGGCTTTATGTTCAGATGACTTCTGTGCCAAACACATCCATTTTTCATGGTGCGCGGTAGATGAAAAATTCCGAATCCATTCTACGGGGAATGCAAATATAGCTCATTAGTTCTAAAGCATTTTTCATGAAAGACGGTGGAGTATTTGCCAGCAGATGAGGCTGCAGAGTTCCAGCCAAGAATGAGCACCACATGTCCCGCTAATTGTTTCTTAAAGTTGTTCCTTTCCTCTCTGGCACCCAATAGCTATTGCAAATAGGAAGCCATATGAAAAATGGAGGGGGAGCCCAGCTTACTGTGACATTATTCTGCACTTAGTGTCTTGTCCTTTTTTTTTCTTTTTTTCTGCCCTCTCTACATGCAGCCATCTTCTAGAAGGAAAAAGCACAGTTTTATAGATGATTGATGTAGTTTTGCTTCTCCCGGAGAAAAATAGAGGGTACATCTTCTGGAACATCCACTCCCACCTGAGGGCAGCATCCCTGGAGCCTCTGCTTCAGGGCCACAGGCTCGTTTACAGGGCTGTCGGGGCCCGAGGAAGACACTCTGCCATGCCCTTCCTCGCCCCTGCCATGGCCAGCTTTAAGGAAGTCATGCAGTCCAGAGATGTCTTCCAGACTGACATTCCTGTTGGAGTTCTGCCAAGGACACGTGGAGGAGAGAAGACCCCCTTCCTTTCAAGTCAGTGCTGCCCGCTGGTTATCGCGGGAGGCCTGGTGGGCGCCCACCTCCTCTGATCTGGAGACCGCCACCTCCATCTGACCTCGCTGGACCACACTAGGCTGAGTAACTGACCAGTTCCTTTCAGGTGTGGACTCAGCTCACACTTGGAGGCTTCTTCCTGGGATTTGCCTCCACCCAAAGGGCCTGAGCTCTCTGCCCTCCAGCTCTCAGTCTGCCTGAGCCTGGCAGCCTAGCCCCTTGGCCTGCCCCTTTCACCTCCTCCCTGAGCTCTGGGCATTGGAAGCAATTGAGAGTACGTTCTTTGTCCCAGAGCATCCTTGGCCCTGAGTATTACAGAACAGGTGTGCGCTGGCCCAGAAAATATTCATGGCCTGCAGGGTGGGGTGGAGTCCACCTGGGTAAAGGGTCTGTTTTCTCCATCCTGATCAGAGTAACTTCAGCAGAGTCTGTAGCCTGGACGCTGCCCAAATGCTTTGCAGGTACCTGGGCAGCATCTTGGCTTCCTGGGGGACCCAGCACAGTCAGGATTCCATTTGAGAAGCAGGATTCCATTTGCTGGGTCTCCTGGGGGACCCAGCACAGTCAGGATTCCGTTTGATTCCCGCTTCTCAAATGGAATCCTGGGAGGAAGGAGCACCTGGGAGGGAGCACCTCCTCCCAGGTGCTGCGGCTATAGAAGATCTCTGGGGAGGATGACAAGGCTGAAAGGGTTAAGTTTTTTGGGGTCAGGAGCCAAGTGCCTGGTGCCTAGGTGCCTGAGACTTTGCTTAGAAAATTAACCATGTTACTGTTGTTTCCTCCATAAAAGATGTGCTCTAGCTTAGCTCCTATCAGCTATTTGAGGAATGACTATAGTAAAAAGTCCCCGTACTCAGAAGAACAGATGCATAGTTTTCTCATCACAGGGAATTACAAGCAAATCCATCGATCAGACAAATAATTCCCACTTTGCTCTTACCTTCTCCTCACAAAAGCCAAGTTAACTAGTTAAAGATAAGGAAGATTATAAATCACAGGGTAAGAAGGGCCCATTTGGGAATCTTTGGGGGCCCAGCTGATCGCCCTATGGAGAATGCCACTGTGAGATGATAGAATTCGGCTTCCTGGAATGAACATGACAAATCTGAATGAGTACCCATCCCCACCCCCGCCCCCAAGGAAATATCTTGGAACCTCACCTCCTGCAGAAAGCCTTCCCCACCACCAAGCCCATCCCTATTAATGGCCTGCACTTCAAATCCCATTCCAAGACAGAGACAGCCCAGCACAGGGCCAGCAGTCACTTTGTGTCTCTGAAACGACTAAGTTAGAATTACTCTGGTAGGGAGAATGAAGAACATCTTACAGTGGAAGTGGGTCTCAGCTGTAGGGACTCTTTGAAGGCTTACAAGCTCAGGAAGTATGGGTTCCCATATCCTCCCTGAAACCACCCTCAGTTCAGTTCAGTCACTCAGTCGTGTCCGACTCTCCGCGACTCCATGAATCATAGCACGCCAGGCCTCCCTGTCCATCACCAACTCCCGGAGTTCACTCAAACTCATGTCCACAGAGTCGGTGATGCCATCCAGCCATCTCATTCTCGGTCGTCCCCTTCTCCTCCCGCCCCCAACCTTTCCCAGCATCAGAGTCTTTTCCAGTGAGTCAACTCGTCGCATGAGGTGGCCAAAGTATTGCAGTTTCAGCTTTAGCATCAGTCCTTCCAATGAACATCCAGGATTGATCTCCTTTAGAATGGACTGGTTGGATCTCCTTGCAGTATAAGGGACTCTCAAGAGTCTTCTCCAACACCACAGTTCAAAAGCATCGATTCTTCGGCGATCAGCTTTCTACCCTACTGGGTAATAATTCCCCATCCTGGAGGTGGCACAGTGTGGGGGGGCTTAGGCAAGACTGCAGAGCCATCTGTCTGTATCCAAGGAACTCTACACTTGCCAGCTCTGCTTCCTTCAACAGGTTACACCCTGTGACTCAGTTTTCTTGTCAGTAAAGTGGTCCAAAATCACTGTGAACAGTGACTGAAGCCACAAAATTAAAAGACACTTGTTTCTTGGAAGAAAAGCTATGACAAACCCAGACAACATATTTCAAAGTAGAGACATCACTTTGCCGACAAAGATCCCTATAGTTAAAGCTGTAGTTTTTCCAGTAGTCATGTACAGATGTGAAGGTTGGACCATAAAGAAGGCTGAGTGCCAAAGAATTGATGCTTTCAAACTGTGGTGCTGCAGAAGACTCCTGAAAGTCCCTTGGGCAGCAAGGAGATCAAACAAGTCAATCCTAAAGGAAATCAACCCTGAATATTCATTGGAAGGACAGACGCTGAAGCTGAAGCTCCAATACCTTGATTACCTGGTGCTAAGATTTGACTCATTGGAAAAGACCCTGATGCTGGGAAAGACTGAGGGCGGGAGAAGAAGAGGGAGACAAGTAGATGGCATCAGCAACTCAACAGACATGAGTCTGAGCAAACTCCAGGAGTGACGGGCAGGAGAACCTGGCATCCTTCAGTACATGGGTCACAAAGAGTCAGACCCAACTTAGCAACTGAGCAACAACAGCAACAACAAAAATGGTGACAGCAATAACAGAATCTTCTGTTTTTCCCTCTTTCTTCCTACACTGACCCTTGAGGAACTGGAAACGCACTGAGTGGAAGCTGCTGATAAAGTGTCAGGTGCATGGTTGAGGAGAAACTGAAGGAAAGCAGGGGAAAGAAAGACAGAGGAATACAAGATTATGAAGAAACTATTAATTGAAAAGGAAAGTGGATAGTCAAAAAATGGAAAAGTAAGGTAGAGTTTCAGACTGAGGGAAAGAAAGGTTCCCAGAAGAAATAGCTTGTCTTAAATCTCTAGCATGTCCCTCCCCTCTTTCAGGGGTTTGCTGTTTTTCAGTCACTAACTCCTGTCTCTTTATGACCCCATGGACTGCAGCACGCCAGGCTTCCCTGTCCTTCACTATCTCCCAGGGTTTGCTCAAACTCATGTCCACTGAGTCAGTGATGCCATCCAACCATCTCATCCTTTGTTGCCCCCTTTTCCTCCTGCCCTCAGCCTTTCCCAGTATCGGCGTCTTTCCCAAGGAGTTAGCCCATTGTAAATCCACCCTGTGAGAATGACAAGCAAGGGATTTGGGCCCTAATTTCTGGAAACTAAATTTTCCAGAAAAAGTTATTTTCTTTTTAAAAGTTTTTTATTTTATATTGGAGCATAGCTGATTAAGAATGTTATGATATTTTCAGGAAGACAGCAAAGGGAATCAATAACAGGGCCTTCTTCATCACATTGTTACATAAAGCACTTAGAACAGCCTCTCAGTAGTCCAAGCTGTAGTATGGCTATGCTCCCTTGTTCCATATAGCCCATTGGAAAGATAATAAAAGATGGACTAAGAGATCTCACAGTGTCATACAAGTGAGACCTCGAAAGGAATCTTTATGGGCCCCGAGATCAACTTTTTTGTTTCACAAATGTAGAGATCAGTGATCAGTGTCCTAAAGTGGAAACCAACATGTGAGCAGTCCCAGACCTAACATCAGGGCTAGCCCCACCCAAGAAATCATTGGCTAGGATTTTTGAAACTTGCTGCAAAATCCACAGACATGCTCAAGTCCCACCGTGCAGGGCAGCAACACAACTGCTTAGCTGACAAATATTTACCGAATGCTGACCTTGGCACCCTTTTAACTTCTGTTCAATAGTAGTTTATAATGTAGATGGGAAGATAAAAATGCATGAGAATTAATATGAACATCACCTATTGTATTAAATAGGTGCACAGCACAGCCTGTATATAATAAGACATAAGGGACAGAACAAAGGGTGGAGCGGGGCAGGGCAGGCGTCATTTACACAAACTTCTAAGATGCTGACATCCAGAGAACATAGCTGTAGGCCCCACCCCCACCTCTCCCAGGGAAGAAACACACCCTTCACATTTGCCTCTGTTGGGGGGTCACAGATTCATCTTAGATTACAATCCGTGTGGGCAGAGGAAAGATGACACCTTTATTTGCTTGTGACTACACTAGCCTTTCTCATGAGCCCTCACCAGGAGATGGGGAAGCTGAACTAACTGTCCTGTTCCATCTCTAGATGACTTAACAGTCCCTTGAGGTCGTGTCAAGACTATTTTTGATAAAAATGTTCCATCTCTCAGAGACAACCCTCCTACCCCATCTTCTTCCCCTCTGGGGGTATTCTGACATGTGCAGGGCCGGGGGGACACCAATGAGGTCACAGCAAGCAGGGCAGATTGGAGATCCTTGCACACAAGGTCTTCTGCCTCCTGGTCTCCAGGGTGATGCTGGCCTGGGAGCCGTCTGCTGTGTTGGCCATGGCAGCTGAAGTCTGCGGTTGGTGGAATTCTTAGTCTTGTGCTTCACTTGGGCAGGCCTCTGCAGCAGCCTCTGGCCCTGACTCAGGGTTCAGCCTTTGCTCTGGGGCCACCTCATCCCCAGGAACATGCCTCAAGGAAGCTTTTCTCAGCCAGACTCTGGGCAGCTTCTAGGTCCTGCCTGTGTTGCCTGGACCCTGAGACTGACTTGAAAGGCAAACTGTAAGGTCTCTGTCTTAGTCTACTTACTTGAGCTGCCATAATAAAATACCATAAACTGGGGACTTAAACAACAGAAATTTATTTCTCAAAACTCTGGAGGCTGGAAGTCCCAGATCAAGGTCTGGCAAGTGTCGGTTTCTGGTGAGAATTCTCTTCCTGGTTTGCCTTTTCTGTGTCTTCACATGGCCTCTTCTCCCTGTGCGCACATGGAAGGAGGTATCCTTCTCTCTTTCTCTTCTTTAAGGCCACTAACTCTATCGGATAAGGGCCCCACCTTTATCACCTCAATGAACGTTCGTTACTTCTTGAAAGTCCTACCTGCAAATACAGTCACCTTAGGGGTTAGGGTTTCAACACAAGAATCAGATGAAGGTGGGGGATGGGGACACCTCACAGGCCATCCTGTGAGGCCAAGTTCCCAGAAGAACTCTGAGAAAGGGTCTCTTTCCAGAGGTCAAAATAGGGTTGAAGGGACAGTGGCTTCTCTTTGCCCTAGATACTGACTAGTTCAGGAAAAATAGTGTGTGTGTGGCTTGTGGGCTTCCCTGGTGGGTCAGTGGTAAAGAATCCACAAGCCAATGCAGGAAATGTAGATTTGATCCCTGGGTCAGGAAGAGCCCCTGGAGAAGGAAACAGCAGCCTACTCCTGGGCTCTTGCCTGGGAAATCCCATGGACAGAGAAGCCTGGTGGGCTATTGTCCATGGAGTTGCAAAAGAGTCAAACATAATTTAGTGACTAAACAACAATGAATATGGCTTGTAGATGAGGAAAAGAAGCTAACAAGACATTTCTAATGGAAAAGCAAAGCACTTGAGACTTGGGAGACCTGGGTTTTAACTTTTTAATGACTTTCTGTGTGACCCTAAAGTAACATAATCTCCCTTTGGGCTTTATCTCTTTTCCCTTAACAACAGGGGCTGTTGGCCTGTTTCTTACAGTGGTTGAGGAGAACTGGCAAAAGGCATAACTGCAAAAGCTTTTTTTTTTTTACAAACATGAAGATACTTTTAAATGCTGTAAATAAAAATAACAGAGAAGAATATACCTCTTTTCAAAATCCATGACATTTGCAGAGTAAAATATGGGCTCCAATACCTGGAGTCCCAGTTTCTTTTGGTAGGATTGCCAAGAGGAAAAACGAGTCCTTCCAGCTAAGGAGGGAAGGGAAAACTTGGAGAAATTTGCCCAACCGAAGAGAGATGGATTTCATGAAAAGCAGGACAACACAGGAAACATGGTGCACAATCCTCCAGTGACAGTTTGTCAAAGAGAAGCAAATCCCTCAGGACATTCTCTTTAATATACTTTTAGTAAATGTTTTATTGTATTGGATTATGGGAATTAAGGGAATGAAGGATCCATACCATATTTTTCAAAGGCAATATTTTTAGAATCACAAATTATATTGAAATTTTTATACCAAGAAAATAAAAACAAAGATCAGAAGAACTAAACAGCATTTATATATGTCTCTGCAGAGATATATATGTATATTAGCAAATTGAAATATAGCAAATACACACGAAAACATCCACATAAAAGAGATGCAAATTATATTTTTGACACATTTTCAGCACAATCACCTAATACAATTTTCTTTTATAGGCAGAGGTAATAAATAGTGCAAATGTATATTTATGGCGTGTTTGACAAATAGATTTGCTTTGAGTCAGAGGGAAAAGCTCCAGTGATTTTACAATGGAAATGCTTCTCATCTACCTGGACTAAATCACTCGTCTTTCTTCTGGGTTTTTCACTGTGACCAAGTCTGAAGTGGGAACCACCTTTGGGTCTCAGAGAGTGGTACCTGCCTGGAATAAGGATTTGAAGCATACTTGAAAATCAAGATAACCTAGTATTTGTGTGTGTTTATATCTTGTCTCCCCTATAAGACTTTGTGCACTGTAAGAGTAAGAACAATGTTTGTTACTTCTCCATGAATCATTTTACCTCCAGAACAGTGGTTTATATGTAAGGGGTGCATCAAAGGATGGTGTTATTTTTCTGTGGGGTGCCCATGTGTTCCTCAAGGAAGCAAGCACATGCTATGTGCTTTGAGATGGTGCTTCACTTCAATGTGTCTGAGAATCAGAGCAGTGATTTGCTCTTTTTTTTTAATTGAAGTATAATTGACTTACATGTTTAGTTAGTTTCAAGTATACTGAAGTTTTATATATACATGCGTGTGAGTGTACATATAAATTCTTTTTCAGGTTCTTTTCCATAATAGATTATTACAAGATATTGAATACAGCTCCCTATACTATAGAGTAGGATCTTGTTACAAATAGCTGAGAAAAGAAGAGGAGCAAAAGGCAAAGGAGAAAAGGAAAGATACCCATTTGAATGCAAAGTTCCAAAGAATAGCAAAGAGAGATAAGAAAGCCATCCTCAGTGCAAAGAAATGGAGGAAAACAAGATAATGGGAAAGTCTAGAGATCTCTTCAAGAAAATTAGAGATACCAAGGGAACATTTCATGCAAAGATGGGCTCAAAAAAGGATAGAAATGGTGTGGACCTAAGAGAAGCAGAAGATATTAAGAAGAGGTGTCAAGAATACACAGAAGAACTATACAAAAAAGATCTTCATGACCCAGATAACCACTGTGGTATGATCACTCACCTAGAGCCAGACATCCTGGAATGTGAAGTCAAGCGGGCCTTAGGAAGCATCACTATGAACAAAGCTAGTGGAGGTGATGAAATTCCAGCTCAGATATTTCAAGTCCTAAAAGATGATGCTGTGAAAGTGCTGCACTCAATATGCCAGCAAATTTGGAAAACTCAGCAGTGGCCACAGGACTGGAAAAGGTCAGTCTTCATCCCAATCCCAAAGAAAGGCAATGCCAAAGAATGTTCAAACTACCGCACAATTGCACTCATCTCACACGCTAGCAAGGTAATACTCAAAATTCTCCAAGACAGGCTTCAACAGTACATGAACCGTGAACTTCCAAGTGTTCAAGCTGGATTTAGAAAAGGCAGAGGAACCAGAGATCAAATTGCCAACATGCATTGGATCATCAAAAAAGCAAGAGAGTTCCAGAAAAACATCTATTTCTGCTTTATTGACCACACCAAAGCCTTTGTGTGGATCACAACAAACTGGAAAATTCTTAAAGAGATAAGAATACCAGACCTCCTGACCTGCCTCCTGAGAAATCTGTATGCAGGTGAGGAAGCAACAGTTAGAACTGGACATAGAACAACAGACTGGTTCCAAATCGGGAAAGGAGTATGTCAAGACTGTATATTGTCACCCTGCTTATTTAACTTATATGCAGAGTACATCATGCAAAATGCTGAGCGGGATGAAGCACAAGCTGGAATCAAGATTGCCAGGAGAAATATCAATAGCTTTAGACATGCAGATAACGCTACCCTTATGGCAGAAAGCGAAGAACTAAAGAGCCTCTTGATGAAAGTGAAAGAGGAGAGTGAAAATGTTGGCTTAAAACTCAGCACTTTCAGCATTCAGAAAACTAAGATCAGGGCATCCAGTCTCATCACTTCATGGCAAATAGATGGGGAAACAGTGGAAACAGTGAGTGACTTTATTTTTGGGGCTCCAAAATCACTGCAGATGGTGACTGCAGCCATGAAATTAAAAGATGCTTGCTCCTTGGAAAAAAAGCTATGACCAACCTAGATAGCATATTAAAAAGCAGAGATATTACTTTGCCAACAAAGGTCCATCTAGTCAAGGCTATGGTTTTTCCAGTAATCATGTATGGATGTGAGAGTTGGACATAAAGAAAGCAGTGCCAGAGAATTGATGCTTTTGAACTGTGGTGTTGGCAAAGACCCTTGAGAGTCCCTTGGACTGCAAGGGGATCCAACCAGTCAATCCTAAAGGAAATAAATCTTGAATGTTCATTGGAAGGACTGATGCTAAAGCTGAAACTCCAATATTTTGGCCACCTGATGTGAAGAACTGACTCATTGGAAAAGACCCTGATGCTGGGAAAGATTGAAGGCAGGAGAAGAAGGGGACAACAGATGATGAGATGGCTGGATGGCATTGCCGACTTGATGGACATGAATTTCGGTAAACTCCAGGAGTTGGTGATGGACAGGGAGGCCTGGCGTGCTGCAGTCCATGGGGTCACAAAGAGTCAAACACGACTGAGTGACTGAACTAAACTGAGGATCATGTTGTTTATTTTACATAGTGTGTATCTGGTTTTCCCAGGTGGTGCTAATGGTAAAGAACCTGCCTGCCAATGCAGGAGACATAAGAGATATGGGTTCAATCCCTGGGTCTGGAAGATCTCCTGGAGGAGGGCATGGTAACCCACTCAAGTATTCTGGACTGGAGAATCCCATGGACAGAGGAGCCTAACAGGCTAGGCCCATAGGATCACAAAGAGTCAGACAAGACTCAAGTAACTTAGCATACATGCAGTATGTATCTGCTAATTCCAAACTCTTAATTTATGCCTCCTTTCCCTTCCCTGGTGGTAACCATAAGTTTGCTTTCTGTGTCTCTGAGTCTATTTCTCTTTCCTAAATAAGTTCATTTGTGTAATTTTTAAACACTGCATTTGATAACCAACATTTTTCTTTCTGTCTAACTTAGAAGTGACTTACTCTCAATCCAAGAAAGTATATCTCCCTGGCTGATTAACTTCCATGTTAAATGTTCTCTCTAAGTGCGTCTGTCCTTCTAGTGTGTTCTGTTGGGATGCAGATATTGGACCAAACAAGTGAAAAATGGCTCATCCTGGGTCCAGATAGGGGAGAAGCAAGCCTGGGGCTCCATCCTGACAAGGGAGGGGAAGCTGGAGAGTAGGAGTGGAAAATGAGGTTCTGGGGCCTTTAGCCTTTAGCTGTAGAACTACTGTCCCAGCCCAGGTTGCCCTTGGGGGCTTGAGTGGAGATGTTGCCAGGGGAAGCCTGTGTTGCCAGGGAAACACACAGGAGCAGGAGCAGCAGCTCCCTATTCCTTGGAGCAGGAATAGGGAACCAACCCACAGGCGCAGAGGGAGTGGGCATCCAAGGTAAGTGGTGATGAGGAGAGTTACCACATACACACAGAGCCAGGCGGTACCCACCTTGGGGACTGTTTCTAGACAGAATATCTGACATGGGTGGCTAATTTCATCACAGAGACTCAGCTGGTGAACAGCCCTATTTCCTCAATCCCTCAAAGCCAGAGAATTCCTGGAAACAGAAAACTTGACAAGATTCAAATGCAAAAGGATCCTAGGGAATTGAGAGACCAGGTCTGTCCAGCCCTTCCCCTATTCGGTTCCCATCCTTTCCTAGCTCCTTGTCTAGTCAGGAAGGCCTCATTAGGAAGAACCAGGTGTTTGCCATCTTCATATGTGCATGTCTCTCTCCAGGCCTGCAAGTGAGACTCACCCCATCTCACCCTGCTGCTGTGAACAGACACATTCAAATTTCTTTAAGCTTGAGTGACGTCCTTGGATGAGGAGTTCTAAGTACCAAGAATTATTGTTATTACTATGTAGTTACTGCCTAGCATGCAGCGAATTACCCTGCCCTGCTGTGTAAAAGATGTGCAGTGGGATGGGAAGTTCAGAGAAGGGAGGTGGGAGGAGCCAGAATGAAATGTACTAAAGAGGGACCAGGCCTGGAGTGCCCTGTGCATGGGGTCTCCACTAGACACACTCTTATGGCCAGAAATAAATGTTCTCTTTCCACTCAGCAAACAGATGATGCTGTGAAGATGCTTGGGTTATAAAGGATGCACAGTGTGGGGCTTAAAGGCATAGATTTCAATCCCAACTTCAATGATCATAACTATGTGCCTTGGACTAGCTCATGAGCCTGTCTGAGCCTTGGTTTGTGGGAGCTGCCACATAGAAAGCTCTAGATATTTATAGCAATTATTACTACTATTACTATGGCTATCGTTAGGCTTTGGTCCAGTTGTCAGCTATTTACAAGACTCAGTATAGAGTCTGAACCATTGTTTTCAGATTTTCCAGGACAGGTCACCAAAGAGACCCAGGAGAAATGGGAACCCACAGCCAGCATGGAACCACCAAACAGGGTCAAATGGACACCTCCCAGAACTTCTAAAGAGCCTCACTGGGGACATGGAAGGTGGGTCTAAATTCAACCTAAAAATAGTTCTTGAGAAGTTACAGTCTTGTTAATGAGCTGTGTTTAGGAAAGAGCATAAGCCAATATGACATACGAGTGCTCAAGAGAGAGTAAGAGCCATAACCCACAACTATCTCTCCACCAGAAGTCCTGAGACTCTTCTGGAAGCCAAGACTGCTCACTGAGGATCCGGTTCTTCTCCAAGGCACCAGGGGTTGATGCGGGGCTGGGTGCACTTTAATGACACTCACATCCATCTCTGCTTTGAGCACACCACACCAGACTGGGAGGACCTCTCTGGTGACTCAATCACCAGACAAGTTTGCTAAGCCCTCGAGAGTCTACTATAAGAAGTATCAGACATAGTACTGCCACAGAGAACTCGTGACAGAGGATGTTAGACATCCAGGCATCCAGGGAAAGGTGACTAATCGTACAGAGTGAGAAATGCCTGGAGAGCCTGTGCAGCTTCCAGTCAGTTCGAGCGGTCAGAGAACACATCACTGTTTTTGGGAGATCACCAGGCAACTCACTAGAGAACATTCGTTCTACTTTGTTTAATTGACATGTAGTTGATTTACAGTGTGGTGTTAGTTTCAGATGTACAGCAAAGTGATTAAGTTATATCTATATATAGATAGATACACTGTTTTCCAGATTATTTTCCATTGCAGATTATTATTACAGGATATTGAGTATAGTTCCCTGTGCTAGAACATTTGATGTAGAATGCAAATAACCACCCTTCCCCCACTCTGCTCCATACAGGCACATGCACACAATGATACACTTAAGTGATATACATGCTTCGTGCTAAGTTGCTTCCTGTCATGTCCGACTCTGCGACCCTATGGACTGTAGCCTGCCAGGTGCCTCTGTCTATGGGATTCTCCAGGCAAGAATACTGGGATGGGTTGCCATGCCCTCCTCCAGGGGGCCTTCCTTGATTGGGAAGGTCAAACCCAGGTCTCACGTCTCTTGCATTGGCATGTGGGTTCTTTACCACTAGCGCCACCTAGGGAGCCTCGAGTGATGTGCACATGCTGTCAAACCAGTGTTACAAGTGACTGCCTCTAAGTAACTGGTTGCTTTATCCACAAGTGGGTTGAGGATGTAACGGTTGGATTGTTTCCCACCCAATTGTTTGAAATGGTCTGGGGACCTGTAACTAAAAGCACCCTTCCCAGGTAACTGAGTGATATGAGTTAATTCGAAAGAACAGGCTTCACCCTGAATAAAAACCATGGTATCTGAGTGGCAAGAACTATGGGCTCTTGGATATACAAGCCACATCCCTCATCTTGCGTTTCCCTCACTAACTGTTTTCCCTGGACTCATTCCATTCCTGAAACAGTTGAACTTCCAGGGTTGGGTATCATCATTCATCAAATCATTTAAATGAAAGGTACATTTTCCACCTTCTTTCTTAAAGAAATAATTCTTCAGAATTATTTCTCAAACTTCTGTCTATTGAACTAATAAAACAAAACACTTTTAAACAAGTAAAAAAATAGAAAAAAAAGTGACCAAATAGAACAGGCTGTGAGATGCCAAGTTAAATTTGTTTGCTATATTGTATTGATTCTTTTCTAATTCAAGCAAACAGTGCAACTCAGAAGAATGGGTAACTCATAGGCCTCCTGGTTTGGGTTTTGGAAGGAGGCTATTTTGAAACCTGCTCCTGGCCATCTTTCCAGACCTTTAGTGAATTAATTTGGATTTAGGGAGAGAAAAAAGGAAGAAAAACCTCACCTTCTCTGTATGTGGTAGAATTTCACTGGGATGCAAAGTGGGGGCAGAGGAATGTGAACACTCAGCTTCACTTACGTTGCAAGATTTTAGGGGCTGGATGAACATGCTGTGTGTCACCCAGCTGATTCCTAGACAGTGCAGGTAGAGGGAGTTAGGGAGGCCCCACCTGTGTGTGAGAAAGCAGTGGTCTATCTTGAGTCCTTTGGCTGAGAGTAATAAAAGAATAATTGTATCATATGTTGGACTAAATGTTTTCAACAGATGACCTGACTTGGTTTTTCAAAAAATATATAAAATTGCAGGGGAACCCCACAACTCATCAATGAGAGGAACACATACTTTTGTTCATTGGAGGTGAATTTTATGGAAAGCTGTACTTTGCAGATTCGGACCAACCCACCCCATCCTCCCCCTCCTGTTCCTTTTCTCGCTTGGCTCTGAGGAAACATGCTTCCAAGTTTGAGAATTCATCTTGTCTGATTAATGATGTGTACACAGAGATTTCTGTCTCATCTTCCTTCTCTTGGTCTTTCTTATTCCGTTGTTTGCTATGCTTCAACCCTGCGGATAGATGGTTCTGCCGTGATAAATGTAAAGTTTGCATAAGCCATGTAACAGCAGGACAGCCTATTATCACTGTACATTTTCCATGGCTGTGCAAACCTCTGTAGGCTATTTTATTGCTAATAGATCCATAGAGAAACAGTAGTGATTTTACGACTCTTTTTAAAATGGAAATTCATGTTTGAGAAATACAACTGGGAGGAAACAGATGTAAACCACTTAAGCATTTGCAGAAAATTGAGATGCACACTCTTATTTACAGACCTCCACAGCCTCCATCGCTTTATTTTCAAAATTAAAATAAGCAATCTGTTTACCATGGGAAATGAGGAACTGTAAACTTGTTGTTTTTCCCTTTACACGACAACGGCCGCCATCGTTGGGTTTAATGGCAGAGCTGAAACAGAATGGCAATTTTTCCCTCTTAGATTTTATTGTCTAGAACGCATTCCCTCCATAATCTGTGTGAGAGGTAGGCAAGTGGGAAAGATTTTAGTATAACTGCATGTCTGAACTCATAGTATGCTTTAACAGCCAAAATGATTACCAGACGCTTTTGAAGGATTTAAATCAAGTATTTACCACTACCTGTAAATTGCTTAAAATATTGGAAGAGTCCACCAGCGTCTATGAAAACGCTTTTATATATTCAAACACAAAAGCCCATCCCATCCAAAAATGTTTATTCTTGCTTTGTCCCAACCTTTTCTCATCTTAAAAAAAAAATTGTGACATATTTCACATTTTGGAAAGGAGATGTAAATTAAACTATCACAGAACAGCACATCAATAAGATATCTGCGTGATGGGTTCATCGGAGCAAGTTCCTTATGATGCACAGAGGTTTCTCTGATTTTTGCTTGTTTCTGTTGGAACAACATTTTAAACAATTTTGGTAAAATATGCAAAACAAAATGGATCGCTTTAACCATTTCTAAGTGTGGGATTCAGCAGCATGAAGCACATGCACATGGTTTTCCATCATCCCAAGCAGAAATTCTACGCATTAGACACTAACTCCCTATTACCCCCTCCCCACAGTCCCTTATAACTTCTATTCTACTTCCTGTCACTATGAATGTGACTGCTCTGGCTATCTCATACAAGTGAAGTCATGCAAAGTTTATTCTTTTCTGTCTGGCTTATTTTACTCAGCACAATGTCTTCAAGGTGCATCTATGCTGTAGCACATGCCAGAATGTCCTTCCTTTTCAAGGCTGGATAATGTTCCTTTGTTTACATAGGCCATAGTTTCCTTATGCACTCATCTGTCAGGGGTTATTTGAGCCTAACAGTGAGGAGGATCCCAGCACCGTGAGGATTCTTTACTGAAAAGACACCCAGGACAAGCCGAGCAGAAAGAAATCTGCCCAGAACCAGCTGTGTGAAGCAAGGCAGGAAGATCTCCCATAAACTATAGATTGCCAGGCTCTGTGCAATCCTTGGCTGGATGAATCTTTTGCTTTCACCCTGTTGGATTGTTCAGTCGCTAAGTCATGTCTGACTCTTTGTTACCCCGTGGACTGCAGCACGCCAGACTTCCTTGTCCTTCACTATCTTGCTGAGTTTGCTCAAAGTCATGTCCATTGAGTTGGTGATTCCATCCAACCATCTCATCTTCTGTCATCCCCTTCTCCTCTTGTCCTTAGTCTTTCCCAACATCAGGGTCTTTTCCAATGGGTTGGCTCTTAGCATCAGACAGCCAAAGTATTGGAGCTTCAGCTTCCGTATCAGTTCTTCCAATGAATATTCATCTTAGGTCTTTATTTTAATGTGAAAGGAAGCTACACTAGGCCCTCTTAGAAACTGAAATTTTTCTCAAAGAAATTATGACTGGCTTCAGCCCAAGATGGGAGAATAGAACATTTTCTCCAGGCTCCTCTGTGACCCTAATGCTTCCCTCCCAAAGCCAATCACTTCTACCAGCCTGGAGGGTTGCATGAGGAGACCCCCTGATCATAGCCTTTGGGTCACATCCAAGAAAGCCCATGCACAGACAACCAGGCTCTGAGCTCACCCATACTTAGTGAAAACTGCCTTATGCAGAGACGGTATTCAGTGCATGCCCAGGCCTGTTTACCATGTACTCGGCTCTCTTGGGCTTCTCTGCTGACCCAGCTGGTAAAGAATCCCCCTGCAATGCGGGAGACCTGGGTTCAATCCCTGGGTTGGGAAGATCGCCTGGAGGAGGGCATGGCAACCCACTCCAGTATTCTTGCTGGAGAATCCCCATGGACAGCGGAGCCTGGTGGGCTACAGTCGCAAGGAGTTGGACATGACTGAAGCAACTCAGCATCCCCACATTTATTGTACACAGAAATCCTGTGAGGTTTGCCCCATTTAATTGATGAGGTCAGGGGATTTGTCCATGGACTTCAGGGAAAGCTGCTGTTTCTTCTGAGGCAAAGCCCACCTCTCTGCCCAGCGAAACCGTCCTCATTCCTGAACCTTCTGGCTTTCTCTCCAGAGACAGAATCTTTTGCTGTCTTTAAATTCTCCCCCAGGCTTTCATGGCCTCTGCTCTTATTCATCGCACGTGCCTCATTCTCAACCCCAAAATGGAGTTTTGTCACTGTCACCAGTACTAATAGGAAGGCCAACATTTCCTGAGCATTACCTAAACATCACGACTTGTGTTGCTTCAGTGAATCCTTAGAACAACCCTGTGAGAGAGGTTTGGTTGTGAATTCCATTTCACAGATGAGGAAACTGAGGCACAGAGACATCAATTGTGTTGCTCAATATCACACAGCTACCTAGTCACTGTGGAGGCAGGGGGATGAACCCAGGCAGTGGGAAGCCAGAGCAGGTTAGCTCCTCACCCCAGGTGGCTGGCTCCCTGCAGGGTCTCACCGTCTGCCTCCTTCTTGACACAGGGTCCCCAGTGTCCACTCCTTCCCTCTTGAAGGGAATGAATAGAGTAATTGATCTTGGCCTGCTAACTGTAACAGCAGTGATAAAGTTCTGCCAACTTTCCTGTCTCATTTTCTCCCTTTTGATGGCCTCCAAAACGAAACCTGTTTATCTACCACTGAAGCTCAGGGACTGAAAACTGTAAATGTGATCCTTGGTCTCATCTCCACTGGCGGCCAGCTCCAGTCTTTTATCCATCCTTGGATTCCTCCTGTGTCTCTCCCACCATCACAAGTGGAGACTCTAGCTCTGTCTCACCTTCCATCCAGCTGGCCGCCCTGAGCACCACAGTGGTTGATGCCTCTGACCCAACCCAAGAGGTTCATCACTCTGAATCTCCAAATTCATACAGACTCTTTCTGGTCACGACTGTTATTCTAGACACTTCCTTTCTCCCCACTACCCGATGCAGATTTTGCCCACACTCACCCACTCCCTCCCTCCCAGGTTCCTGTCTACCCACCAGCTCCTTTCAGATACATACCTTCACTGGACAGGTCTTGACTCTCCTAGCACTGGGGGAGATGGGGAGGAGGGGTGCTTGCATCCCTGAGAGATGTTTCTAAGAGAATTCACTCCCCATTACTCAGCACTATAACTTCTTCCTCTTCCAGGAAGCCTTCCTGGGTCACTTTTCCCAGTGACTGGCCTTTTTCTGAATTCGCAGCATCAACTTTCTGGGGTGCACATTCAACAATTCGTCCCATTCTGTCTTGTGCCTTTTCTTGGATTATTGTCAAGTTTCGCTATCAATATTTTATATATAATTATGCTTTTGTCTCCTCAAACAAATTGTAAGTTCCTTGAAGGGGTTTATATCTCTGGATATTCTTCATACTGCCTTGATCTCAATAAATTTGCTATTCAATTTAAGCTCTGGCTGGATAGCAGAATGCATTTTATTAAGTGCCCAAAACAAGAGGATTAGGCGAGCCATTTTGAAATTCCTTGAATTCTAGTCAATCATTTTCCTTTGCCAACTGGGATTCTATTTCTATATTAGGGAATGAACAAAAGAGCTAAGAGCTAACAGAAATGTATCCTCTAACTTATAAGAAATTATTTTTTTAGAGTGTCTCTCTATGGCCTGAAAACAAAGTTTTTAATTATTAAAATGTAAAACAATTTCTTTATGGGCAGCATCATTACTAACTAGTAAAGAAGATGCATGTCATGAGCTGAATGGCATTTCCCCACACCCTAAACTCATGTGTTGGATTCCTAACAACTAGTATCCATGATATCATGGACTATACAGTCCATGAAATTCTCTAGGCCAGAATACTGGAGTGGGTAGCCTTTCCCTTCTCCAGGGGATCTTCCCAACCCAGGGATTGAACCAGGTCTACTGCATTGCGGGTGGATTCTTTACCAGTTGAGCCACAGGAGAAGCCGCATAATCATATTTAGATATCAGGTATTTAAAGAGGTGATTAAGTTCATATGAGGTCGTTAAGTTTGGCCCTAATCCAATATGAATGGTGTCCTTATAAAAAGATGAAATTCTGGCACACAGAGAGAAACAGCAGACACACAGAAAAAAGCATAAGCCAAGGGATGACTGTGAAAGGACACAGCGAGAAAGTAGCCACCTTCAAGCCAAGGAGAGTGATCGCAGGAAAAGCAAGACCTGCCAACACCTTGATCTTGGGCTTTCAGCCTCCAGAATGGTGAATGAATAAGATTCTGTTGTTTAAGCTACCTGGAAACAATACAATGCTATTTCTTTTTTGAACTTCTGATTTTAGTAAACTTCCTTTTTCATGGGCATGCTATAATCCATAGTGCAAAATTTAGCATAATTTAAGTTACCATTTCCCTAGTGTAAGACATCTAGATGTGTGTATGAGAGAGAGAGAGACATCTAGGCTTAATCCAATTTTTGCTTCATTTTTATAAAGCATAATACAAAGAACACATGTGTACATAGGTTTTTGTTTTTCTTTGTTTGGGCTGTGGAAATGTTTTCAAAGGAGCTCAGTGATGCTAGGATGAGGCCAGTTAGCAAGTTCGCCAGCCTGCCTTTCAAAAACTCTGAAGAATAAAGTTAGCTGTCCTTTTTCTTGTACCTGGTGCCCATGGAAGCCCGTTTGGAGGGGGCGTGTGGAGTTGAGATCAGTAATAAGGGCAAAGGGTCCAAGAGCGTCCCAGGAACATCCCCCTGGGGTACATGCACAGTGAAGCCATTTCCAGAGAATATGTCTGGTCTCCTAACTCACTTTGACTCTAATCTCCAGAGCCGGCTTGCATGTCAGCCCTTCGGAGTTATTGCCTTCAACAGCCACATCTTTAGGAGGTGCATGCAGGACAATCAAGACCATGAGGATTAAGTTCAGTTACTGCTTCCAGCCCCATACATCCCATTCCCAGGCTCATTAGTACACTGAAGAGCTCTCATTGACATTTCGTGGTTTAACATAAAGATTTCTTGTGCCTAGCTCACGAAAGAGAGACAGATTTTCCAACAGCTGTCTAATATCTCTGTCAACATAGAAATTAAATAGATTTAGGAACTTCAGAAAAACATACGCACATTTAATGCCCAGTAATGATCAATTCCAATTTCCAGTTGCAGAAATAAGAATTGTTTTCAATGTGTTCTGTGGGTTATTCCAAATAAACATCTGGCATCATGTTATTTCTTTTTAATCATTTGAATGGTGATATTATAGGTCTATCTATTTATTTGTCCAGCTATAGAGCTGATGATACTATGAAGAAATGGAAAGGAATTCATGTCACCATCAACTTTCAAATGAAAATGTTATACTGTTTTAAAGCAGTTGTTTGCTTTTAATTTACTCCAAAGCTGGATTACAAACTTCCTCTAAACTTGTTAGCAGTGTTGTTTTTTTTTTTTTCTTTTCTTTTACCAGCAACAATGAAAGACAGAAGCACCACCTTGACATCATGGTAGAAAACAGGTTTATGTTTGAAGGAGATTAACCCTTTGTTTTCCATATTGTAGAGACAGCATGCGAGAGAAAGATCCAAAACTCCAGATTCTGGTGTGTTGTTCTTTCAGTTGACTTGTTTGTCTCAACCAATCAGAAAAACAATTCTCCTAAGGAATCTTGTGCAGCGAGAGGAGAGGATTTGGCTGGTCTGAGCTCAGATCCCAGTCCTGCTCCTTTCTAATGCTGTGAACTTCATCAATGTGATTCACTTCCATGAGTCCCAAATTCTTCATGCCGGTTAATAATAATCTATCATTAAGGGAGATGCTGTATATGGAACATCTCAATTCATACACAGTAGGTACAGAACAGATGACAGCCATCCAGGTCATGAAAGCAAAGCCAAGGAAGCCTCACCAAGAGCTTGCTCAGGAATGAACTTGGGGAAATGGGCTGAAACAAATTAGGCTGTGTACCTGCAAAGGTAATCCTGATTTACAGTAATAAGACCAAAAGCAAATTAACCTGGGTCTAGAAGCCCAGCTCCTTCCTCTCTCAGAGGACCACTTCAGACTTCAGAGCAATCCAGCCTCTGTTCAGGAAGGAAACGTGAATTCAGTCAACAGGTCTAGGTTTCTGCTGAGCAATAGAAACTAATCAAAATTGTAGATCATTTTAATAAGAGGTCACTTTGGAACCTTGAGGACAGTTATAGTTGATTTAGGCTAGTGTGAGGATTGTATAGTGGCTCAGTGGTAAAGAATCTGCCTGCCAAGGCAGGAGATGCCAGAGACATGAGTTCGGTCCCTGGGTTGGGAAGAACCCCTGTAGGAGAACAATGGAAACCCACTCCAGTATTCTTGCCTGGGAAAATCCCATGGACAGAGGAGCCTGTCGAGCTGCAGTTCACAGGGTCACAAAGAATCAGATAAGACTGAGTGACTGAGCACACACACATTCATGAGATTGTAAAGAAAACACACCTTGGGCTGCAGTCCGTGGGGTCGCTAAGGGTCGGACACGACTGAGCGACTTCACTTTCACTTTTCACTTTCATGCATTGGAGAAGGAAATGGCAACCCACTCCAGTGTTCTTGCCTGGAGAATCCCAGGAACGGGGGACCCTGGTGGGCTTCCATCTATGGGGTCACACAGAGTCGGACACGACTGAAGTGACACAGCAGCAGCAGCTTCCTTTAGGTCTTTACAAAGAAACACAGCAGTGCAGAGACATCTACCTCTCCATGACCTTCCATGGATCAGATGCACATCTGGACCAATCAAAGCCAGTACTTCATTCAATAAAAGCTTCGGATAGTGTGGTTTTCCTACTGCATTACATGTCCTGTCCCCCACACGAGGATTATAACCATATTCCTCAGCATTGGATAGTATTTCAAATGCCATTTGCTTTACCCAGATCAAGTCCCTAAAAGAGGCAGCTCTATTTTCTGTTCGCACAGGCAATTTTATAGCATGTGGACCAACAGCTGTGAGTCCCAGTTCTGGCTCTATCACCTCCTACTTGTGTAACAGCTCTCTCACCTCAGAAATGAGAGTCATTGTTAATGAGAGTAAGAAAACGAGTTAGTGTCTGTGATATATTTTGTTCAGTGCCTGGCACATAGTAAGTGCCCACTGAAATGGGAGAATAAATGGTAGCTGTGGACTTCCCTGGTGGCTCAGACGGTAAAGCGTCTGTCTACAATGCAGGAGACCTGGGTTCGAGCCCTGGGTTGGGAAGATCCCATGGAGAAGGAAATGGCAATCCACTCCAGTACTATTGCCTGGAAAATCCCATGCACAGAGGAGCCTGGTAGGCTATAGTCTATGGGGTCGCAAAGAGTCAGACACGACTGAGTGACTTCACTTCCCTTCACTTAACCATAGATAGGTTACATGGACTCTAAAAGAAAGTATAATGAGTATGAGTTTTAGGTGGGTTAGAGCTAGTTTTGCTTTAGGCTTAGGCTTCTTTAAGTATTAATAGATTTAAAAAAAAAAAAAAAAGCCTTTTGAAAAAGCCATAGGAATAATGCCAGCCCGCAGATTTGAGACCTAGAATGAGTAGGAAAAGCCCCCAAATCATCATTCGCTCTTCCTTTCCCCACTGCCTGCCCTGAGCTAACACTGTGGTATGTTTTGTGTTAATAAGTCTGCTTTATTCAGAGTTTCCTGCCAATCCATGAAAGATGTATTTTGAGATCTGCCTCCATCATGCTTTTTCTGTATGACATGATGTTTGTGAGATTCATCCACGTGGCCACAATTTATTCACGCTCAGGGCTGTATTCCTTGGTACAAATATATCCCAGTGTGTTCTTCCAATCTATTGTTTAGGAACTTTTCCAGTCTTTGCTCCTATGAGTATACTTATTCACTCCTGTAGCTAACAATGTTTCTGGGACCTTACGATAAAGAGCCCTAGAATTTTACAGAATTCTATACCTATAGAGATGATTGTGTGATTTTCCTTCTTTAATCTCTTAATGTGGTAAATTAAAGTAACAATTTGTCTCTAATATTGAACCAGTGGTGCATTTCTGGCATAAACCCTGCTGGAGAGCTTGTTTGGAGGTTATCGCAGAGGGGAACAGCTGCCCTTTATCAAGGAATGGCTCTCCTCTATGGAGGAAGGTCCTCCTCTTCAACCAACCACTTCAGGAGGAACGCACGTGGAGTGGTGATTGGGGAAGAGGACACCCACCTTGGCCATATAAGCCCAATCAACCCTGGAGATCAGTGAGGTGACATGTTGCAGCCAAATCAGCCTCACATCCCATAAATTCTACTTGATCTTTATCTAGATTGCTACTAAGATTATTTGCCGTTGTTATTGTTGCTTAGTCTCTAAGTCAAATCCGACTCTTTTGTCACCCCCTATGGACTGTAGCCTGCCAGGCTCCTCTATCCATGGGATTTCCCAGGCAAGAATACTAGAGTGGGTTGCCATTTCCACCACAGTCTTCCCACACCAACTGGAGTGGGTTGCCAAACACACCACAGTATTACGTCAGGGCAGTGGGGAAGGGAAGGTGTGAAGCCCAAACTCTAGATTGGCTTCCCTGGTGGCTTAGTGGTAAAGACTCCACCTGCTGATGCAGGAGACACTGGTTCAATTCCTGGGTTCCCTTCAAGCCCAAGGAGCCTCAATAAATTACTTAGTATTTCTTTCTTCCCTTCCCTCTTCCTCTTTCTTTTCTCTGCTTGAGAAGTTTGTGTAAGATGACATTAATTTATGTTTTAAAAGGTTGGTGAGCCTGGAGTTTTTGTTGTTATTAGCTTTTACCAGAAAAAAGCTGCTGTATATATTATGTACACATTTTTGTCTGAGCAGAAGTTTTTATTTAAACCCTTTTGATAAGAGTTTATAAAATCTTTCTCCCTAAGTTTCCTGGACAGCTGCTTAAAAATTTAGGTCTGGCCTAACAGTTCTCTAATGGGTAGGTTTTTTTCTTTCTTTCATTAGCAGAGAAATAAGGAATGCTGCTAAATTGAAATATAATTTTCTTATATTAATTGCTAAAAGCAAAGGACTACCATTTCTATGACTCTGCCCATATTGAAGGCTCTGTGGTGACACCCTGAAAGATTCACAATCAGAAAATAATTAGCAAATGAGCTATTTCCTTTTTTCCTTCTCTTGAGGAAAAAAAAAGTTGAGTGTGATGAAGTTTCCTGTTCCAGAGCCAAATGATGTGTGCTTGCAGACCGCACGCTCTCATCACACTGGTGGCTCTGATGCTTGCATGTGCACCTGCATTCCCCGGGAAGTGGGTTAAAACACACTCCTCTAGATTCAGGAGGCGTAGAGGAGGGTCCGGGTATCTGTATTTTTATCAAGTCCCTGGAAGATTGTAATGTATTCCAAGATGAAGAACCAGTAATTTGTCTTCCTAGATCATCCATGACTTCCTTCCTCCTTGGCAAGATAGGGAAGGAGGTGTGGGGCTGACACACCAGAAGGATTCTCCAGGGCTGAGCTAGTGGGCGATGGCTGTCATCCTGCAGGGGGTGCCAAAACCAGGGGAGAGGGCAAAACAGCTCAAGCTCACCAAGCTGAAAAGAAGTTGCTCAACCTGATGCTGGCACCAGTGAGGTCATGATTGCAAGCCAGGAACCCAGTGGGAAGCTGAGAAGCAAAACCAAGGGTCCAAGTGAGAGGCCAGGGCCACTGTGAAGGTCAAGTGTTGTCTTCCACCTGTCGCTAGGATATTAGGTGGGGCAGCTACACCTTAAGCATCAGCATTCCCTGAAACTTGGAGCAGAATCAATCAATCTGTGATTTTTCCAGGAAATATTAACTGAAAAACTGATCTTTAGTGGAGAGAGGAGCTTTACGAACATAATTACTTGATCTGCTCTTGGGTTGGCCAGCTGCTTAAGAGATGGCCACTGTGTGGAGGCAACACCTCAGGACACTGAAAACAGAAGCTGAGACTGGAATCCTGACTGCCGTCATTATGCTGCGACCTTGGACAGGTCAAAATTGTCTCCCCAGGGCCTGATTCCCTCTAATATTGATGGGAACAATGCCTACCTCACAGAGTTGTGAGAATGAATGGAAAAGGCCTAGCACAAAGTCAGCACTTGGTCAGTGTCGGTAAATTTGAGAGCAGACTCCTCGTGTTTTTGGTTTTTATACCTATGTGATTGATCATCAAGCAGAGTGCTTCACACATAGTTAGTACTCAAAAAATACCTGTTGAATGAGCAAATTCCAAAAATAATCAAAATAATGTAGTCAAAGTGATGTGATACATTGTTAAACAGCAGGCTTATCCTGTTCCTGAATAGGAACTATTAACTCAGTCATACTCAGCCATGGTGAGATTTAGATAAATAACAGTGATATGGACAGAGACATTTAACGAACAAATGAATTATTAAATGAATGCATTGTTGAAACCTAACTACTATGTCGGAGAAGGCAATGGCAAGCCACTCCAGTACTCTTGCCTAGAAAATCCCATGGATGGAGGAGCCTGGTAGGCTACAGTCCGTGGGGTCGCTAAGGATCAGACATGACTGAGCGACTTCACTTTCACTTTTCACTTTCAAACATTGGAGAAGGAAATGGCAACCCACTCCAGTGTTCTTGCCTGGAGAATCACAGGGATGGGGGAGCCTGGTGGGCTTCCGTCTATGGGGTCACACAGAGTCGGACACGACTGAAGTGACTTAGCAGCAGCAGCAGTAGCAGCAGCAACTACTATGTAGACATTGAATCACAGGCTGCAAAATACATAAAAAATGAAGGCAAGTATTTCTGTTTGCTATTAAAATTCAATCAAATGTTTCAATTATATCCAAATATCTGGATATCCAGGTTAGGTTTGCCAAATGACTGTTTCTTGACTGAATTTTTCATTTTAATTGAGTGTCTTTTGAGACGATGCAGATTGAGTCACTCTTGAGGACACAGTGAAGGAGAAATGTAAGGCGGTCTCATGCGATGGGGAGACTTAGAGTATCTCATGAGTTCGAGTTGCAAAGAGAATTTGAAGGTCACCATAGTCATTGCAGGTTCACAAGGAAGGAATCATTTCAGAGTTTCTATTTTTAGATTCCATCACAGTAAAATAGGGCTTTGAAGTTTTCCAAGACTTTTATCTCATAGTTTTTAATTAATGAGAATTGCATTATCACTGAAGTATATAATCTCAGAGCTATAAAGTTCAGCTGGTGGGCAATTATGTTTTAATCTGTTTAATGAAATTTCCTAATAAAATATCTGATCAATGAATATTTGTACTGTGCATGCTTTACACTAATACATGGTGACATAAATGCCTAGTCAGAGGTGCGTGTGTGCTTACACACATCAATACTATTCAGGCTCTTCTGTCTTATGGATTTATAACCTATTTGTTTTCAATGCTTTCTGAATTTTTTTTGGAGCAAAATCCCTTGTTCAGTTTAAATTTCTGGTATTCAAATTTATATCTAGATGTTAGCAACCAAAGGGAAATTATTTACCCACCACTACATATTTTACATGCAGATTTTTATGGAGTCTCCCTAAACCAAGCATTATAATATATGGTGTGCCAATTTGTTGCTGTTTTTTAAAAATTATATTAACTACAGAATTGTAAAATAAAAAGGGAGAGAATTTTTCACCCCAATCCATGAGTTGAATGTGGCAGGTCAAAAAGCCTAGGAGTTCTGCCAGCAACTCAGTGGAATCTGAACACATCTCTCCTTAGGATACTACTACTCTTTGTGCAGTGTTTTTCTCTAGCCCTGGGAAGGGACAATTAAATAAATAATGAATAAACATGTCTCACTGAAGTGACTTTGACATTTCATCTAAGTTTACTCGTTAATTAAGATTGTTCTAGTCCCCCTGAAGGGTATTTTTTTCTCTTTTGAGCAACTAGACTGAAATATAGTATAAAAGTGTATGAACACTGTTAAATGCACAGATTTAACCCCGCTGTTTTGCTCCTAATCATTATTAATTGCCTCCAGTGGTGGACATTAATTTCCCTATTGCAGCAACATGCATCTTGAGCTTGGGCATATCCTAATACATCATATGGGACAGGTGATATAATTCAGTTGGTCACAGCTGGAAAGGAGACAGCCACCCACATGCAGGCATTCTGTCAACCTTAGTTACATTGCAGACACCACCACAGCCTCTGAAACAACATCGTACATTTATCTCTGGGGATAAGTTTACAAGAAGTATGGCTGCTTGGCTCATCCTATTTAATCTGTTATTGTCTTAGCAACTATAAAAATGAAACGGTTGAAACTCAAAACTCAGAATTTGTTTCTAGTCTTTGAAGGGGGACAAAACAGAGACATATGGTGGAACTCATGGTTCAGATGAAGTGATAAGTGCTTGGTTCAGTGGATTATATTTGAAGATATATGTCACCAAAGGATTTAGAGTGAGCCACTAATAATGTTTACTGTGAGGTGACTTCAGGGTCCTGATTTGCTCTGTGGAGATCTTGACAAGTTGTCCATAGTACCTTGTGTTTATACAAGACTGGCTCTTTGGAACAAAGTTATTAGCTTTGTGATCCTCAAAGATTAGCTCAAAGCTTCTTAGTACTAACACGGAAAGCAGAGGTAGGGTAGTATTACAGTCGATTTTTATGGCTGAGAGAAATGAGGTGATGATGAGGTATGTTGAGTTATGAGCCCACTTCAAAATTGTGACTTGGACTCAATGCCAAATTTTGGCTCATTAGCCCAGCTCTTCCTGGAGAGGTATTTCTTCTTCCTCTGTAGGATTCATTTTAGGTTAGAGAAATGCACATCAAAACCACCATGAAATATCATTTCATACCCTTTAGGATGGCCACTATCAAAGGAACAGAAAATATGCGTTGGCAAGGATGTGGAGTTGGAATACTTGAGCATTGCTGGTGGGAATGCAAAATGATACCACCACTACAGCAAACAATACGGTAGTCTACCAAAATATTAAAAATGGAGCTGCTATATATCCAGCAATTCTACTTCAATTAATAGGTATATATCTGAAAGAATTTAGAACAGGATCTCTAAGAGATATCTACACATCCATCTTCATAGCAGCGTTATTCACAATAGCCAGGAGCCGAGAGCAACCAAATGTCCATCGATAGACAAATGAACAAAGAAAATGTGGTATATAAATACAATAGAATACTACGCAGCCTTTAAAAGGGAGGAAATCCTGTCACAGGCTTCAACGTGAATGAATCTTGAAGACATTATGCTAAGCCAAAGAAGCCAGTTACAAAAGGACAAAAGCTGTACTATTCCCCTCATATGAAGTATCTAGCATAGTCAGAGTCATACAAACAGGAAGTACAACAGGTAGGAGAGAGGGTGGGGAAGGGGAACAGGAATCAGTGTTCAGTGGGTATAACGTTTCAGTTTTGCAAGATGAAAACATTCAAAAGATGTGTGCATGACTGAGTGAATCTTCTTACTACTAAACTGTGCATTTGAAAGCAGTTAAGATGGTAAATTTAATGTTATACAGTTTTTTTTAACCACAATATGAAATACACATAGACAGAGATATAAATAGAAAAGTCTAGAGAAATATCCCCACAATGTTTACAGTGTTAGAATTACGGGGAATATTTTGTCATTTTTTTGTTCTCATATACTTATATTTGTAATTTTTCTGTATAATGATATATATTGAAATTCTATCCAGATATTAGCTTATCATAGTGACTATATCTTCTAAAAATAGCCCCAGGCCCACAGGTGTCTTGCCCAAGGACACAGTGATAGTCACTCAGTCATGTCCAACTCTTTGTAATCCCATGGACTGTAGCCCACCAGGCTCCTCTGTCCATGGAATTCTCCAAGCAAGAATATTGGAGTAGGTAGCCATTCCCTTCTCCAGAAGATCTCCCTGACCCAGGGATCCAACCTGAGTCTCCTGCAGTGCAGGCAGACTCTTTACTATCTGAGCCACCAGAGGAGCCCAAGGACACAGAAAGTCAGCAGCAAACCAGGAGGAGTGTTGAGCTGTTTTCTCACCCAGAAGGACAAGCAAGCACACAAGTGCTCCTGTCTGGCTCCACATTCATGGATATAGATTATTTCATAGCAGGATCACTAGGCCTTCTCTACCAAGGCATCCTTGGGATTTTCTTTTCCACCACCCAGCTCCCTACCTGTCCAGAGCTGGTTCAAGTAAAACCTCTCAGTGGAATGCCACAGCACTTCCTCTCACCTTTCTTTTTGTATTTACCATATCCTGCCTTGTTAATAGTTCTTTATGGGCCTGTTTTCTCTTTCTCATTAGATGATAAACTCTTCGAGGGTAAAAGATCCATGTTTGCTGCATTTATGTATCTCCAAAAACATAGCGTCTACTCACAGCCGCCCCTGGAGGGATGCCTGCTAAATGGATGAGCGAAAGAGGGAGTGAGTGCACGAAAGACATGACCACTGAACTCTCAATGAACAAATCAGCAAATTGAGGCAGCCAGGACACAGCGCAGCAAGCTTTATCCTCAACACTTCCTTGTGATCAAGGAAATTTTGCTCCTTGCACTTAGTAAGAATTATAAGAAGAAGAATTATAATAATTATAACTATGACATCTCAGCTCCGTATTTTAAATAATAGGAATCAATTTTTACCTCAATAAAGGCAAATTTTCACTACTTAAATTTACTTTAGCAGGGATCTCAGATGTTTTATACGAAGACAGGAGACATGTTTTATGAAAATGGTTCTGTTCTGTCGTATGTCTCCAAACTAGTCCCTTGGAGCAGAGTTATAGGCAGGTCGTCTTTTGTGTATTAGGGATGCCTCTTTGTGTAAACAGGTTTTTCATAAATCAAAGTATATTCTGAACATCATGGGGGCCCTGCTGTTTCAATGAAACTTTTCAGAAGGGTTCTGTAAAACAAGCTTCACAGGGCTTTCCTGGTGGCTCAGATGGTAAAGAATCTGCCTGCAATACAAGAGACCCAGGTCTGGGTTGGGAAGATCTCCTGGAGAGGAGAATGTCTACCCACTCCAGTATTCTTGCTTGGAGAATCCCATGGACAAAGGAGCCTGGTGGGCTACCCAAAAGGAGTCCATGGGGTCACAAAGAGTTGGACACCACTGAGTGACTAACACTAAAGTAAGTAGTCAGTCATCATTTGTAAACTTGGATGTATCAGATTTTCTAAAAGTGCAGCACAAGGTATTATCTACCAGTTTTGTCATTAAGTTAAAAAAAAATGTTAGGAAAATGCATTCATGCCCTCTGCATGGCGGGCGTGTATGAGTCTAACCACCACAAAGAATCAAGAACTTGCAGCGACTGTCACTCTTTCCTTGCTTTCATCTCCCCGGCCTTTCCAGAGGAGGGTCTTGCAGGATTCATGTGTAAGCACCACTTTCTTCCAGGCCCTCCATCACAGCTGTTTATTTTCCTCTCATTCTGTTTTCTCTTAGAAGAATCTGCGCTCCCCTGAAAAGCCAGCCTCAAATGCCTTTGTCAACTTTAACTTGAGGGACTGACTGGCTTTTCCAACAGTGCAACGTTCACGGTCCCTTACCTGCCTGTGAGGAGGTCTGGCCACAATGCTCAGACTGCTTTCCTCTCACAAGGAGGGGAGATGCACAGCCAGGCAGACGAAGGGCTCCAGACAGCAGATAGGCTGTGTGCCGCCAGCACCGCCTCAGACCTGGAGCTCCTCTGGGGTTGCTGTCAGGGACTCACGCATGACATTTTTGTTATCTAGGCAGAAAGCGTGTTTGGGTTAAACTGCCAGTGCCACCATGTCACCGAGTTCTCTGCTGAGCCCGAGACAGGCCTTCCCTATCAGTGATGGCTGCAGCGGGCCAGATCAGCTCTCTCCAAGCAGCCTGCTTTCTGCAGCCACGGTGTTCACAGGGCGTTACAGGAGGCCACCGGAACCTGGATTAGCATTCTCTCTGAGCCTGCGAGGAACAAAGACTGCTCTGAAAGAGGCACGTGGAGGAAAAGGCACGACAAGACATCCTGTGACTTCAGAGAGGCCTTTTGCAACCACATACAGCGGTGCTGTTAATTAAAAGAGTTAAACTTGGAAACCAGACTTTGATGCAATATGTTGTTTCCATTCTTGGAAATACAGTCACGAGGAGCTAATAAATAATCCATGAGTGCTAATCTTTTTAAGTCATTTCAAAGGGATGAAGTCAGCCTGGATAATTGTAAATGCAATGGCTCAAGCCCAACTCCATTAAAATGGAAAGGTGTGAACTGATTAGACACTCAGCTGCTTTTGATAGAAGTCTTAAATTCAAATGCCACATCATTTGTTTTTAGCAAATGGAGTAATTACAATAATATTTTCTTCATTTTTAAGGTCAGATCTCTTAAAGTCTATATGCCTGTGCCTTATTTAAATGCAGCCAGAATCATTTTCCTTGCATTTGTTAATTGAAGTGTACGTACCTTAAAGGTAACATCCACTCATTTAATCTGGAGGGGAAATAAATAACTATTCCAGGTGTCTAGCTCCAAGGTTGGAGGGGGGAGCTGTAATGTTATTTCATTTCAGATATTATTAGTGAAATGGAAATTAACCTGATTTTCCACTCTGGTAACTCTATTCTTGCTGAGAAAGATAGCTTTTGTTTAAAGCAAAGGCGTTTTCCTACTGCTGTAGCTTTTCAAACCTACTGTGATATAAAATTTTTTTAATTGATAAAAGATTCCCTGGTGGCTCAGATGGTAAAGAAACCCCTGTAATTCAGGAGACCCAGGTTCAATCCCTGGGTTGGGAAGATCCCCTAGAGAAGGGCATGGCAACCCACTCCAGTATTCCAACCTGGAGAATTCCTTGGACAGAGGAGCCTGGTAGGCGACAGTCCATGGGGTCACAAAGAGTCGGACACGATTGAACAACTAACACTTTCACTTTCAAATGATTTATGCAGTGGTAAAGTCAAAGACTTTTTAATATTCTTGTAGCATTAGTGCCCAAGCAAATTTTTATAAAAAGCAAATTTTATAAATACTTACCTCTTGTGGGAAATGCAGTATGTTAACAAATATGTATTTTTCTAAAGTGAAAGTGAAGTCACTCAGTCATGTCCTACCAGGCTCCTCTGTCCACGGGATTTTCCTGGAAAGAGTATTGGATTTTGATAAATACCTGACAAGCTTCTTATAAGGAAAAACTAAACAAGATTTTACTGTTTCAAGTGAGTCTGGTTTTTTAAGTGAGTCCCCCAAACCCACAAAAGATAAAACTGGTCTCTGCTTACAATAAATTAAAGGGTTTCCTTTGCCTCCTTCCTCCTGGCTGTGGAGAAGTTAAGCGCCAGAAGTCAGTCACTGTACAGAAGTGATGGAACCGGAAGCAATCAATTTGCTGAGGTCGGGCAAGTCTGGTTATAACCGGGTCCAGAAATCTCCAGATGCACCCCTCTTCTGTGCTGTCAAAACACTTAAATTTCCTGTCAGCAAGAGATTGGTCAGTCTATTTTCAGGATTGCAGTAAAACAAAAGGGTGAATAAAAGGATTCAACAAAACCAGGTAATACTGACCAGACAAGGAATCATCAATTCAACTAAGTTGATCCCGGGACAGAGTTCTAACCAGGTCTAGTAGGATTACTGGAGAACTCCTCCCAAAATATATCTCTGCAGAGGTTCTGATTTCAGGGTCCATGGGACCCAGGTGTTTGTCCTCTGGTGATTATGGTGTGCTACCCTTGGGAGGGATCACTCACTTTTTTCCTGTCTGTTTATGTATTAGAAAGAAAAGGTGGGGCTAGAAAGAGTGTGAAGAATAGACTTGGAAGTATTTAACCCAGGCTAGGGAAGGGACAGCACTCTGACAGACAGTATCCCTGACCCCGAGAGTGTGTCTGTGTTCCAGTCTTCCCCATCGTGGCTAGGCAACCCTGGACCCACAATTTATCCTCTCCAACACTCAGCTTTTTCCTCTGTAAAATAGGACAACTGTATTACCTCCTTCATTAAATTTAGGAGAAATAAATGAATTAATGAATGTAAAACAAAGGCAATTAACAACGCTTAGTACATAGTGAAGTGTGAAGCCATTATTATTTATGGATTTGTAGACCTAAAAATATGGTCTACAGGACTGGAAAGGATTTTAAAGGTGCTCAAATCCAGTCCTCCCTTCAGCATCTCACACACATCCCATTGGAAACTTGACTGTGTTGGTTTATGGATTATGGAAGACATGTTTAGATAGTAGTGAGAAAACTAGTTGGAGGGGAAGGTTTGGAGACAATCTTGGCAAAGAATTTTGAATGTCAATATAATCAACAAGGGAATTGGTAGTTTCCTTCACGGGTGTTACATCTTCCAAGCATCAATTTAAGACCTGACCTGACTACTGGGCTTAGAATATATGGAAAAGTAGTACAGAACAGGGGTGTGATGTCAGGTGGCCTTGACCTTGCCGGGGTGGTGGTGGGGGGATCGGCAGTGGGACTAGAAGGAAAAAGTGAGGTGTGAGGGTGACTCTGAAGGTTAGAGAATGAGTTGATGGGCTGGAGGCTGGGACAGAAGGTGGGACTGAGGGTTCTATGTTTTGAGTCCAAAGAGAATTTTGTGCAGACCCTGGTTATGAACATTTCTGCTGGATTTTTAAGGTTGTGCTGTCTTTTAGCTTTGTAATAATTTGATTGTATTCACCTGTGTTCCTTGGGCAGGCTATTTATTACCTGCAGGTAGACTCACATAACTGAATTCTGCATGCAAGGGAGTATAATAAAAAGCAGCTGATATTTATTGAACACTCACTGTGTGTATGGCAGCTACTAAATTAATTTCTTTAGTCCTCACAACAACCCTGAGAGGTAGATACTATCCTATTCCTAATTCACAGAAGGGGAAACTAAGGCACTGAGAGGTCAAGTGACTTTTTGAAAGCTATCTACTGAGGAAGTGGGGAAGTGGGGATTTGAGCCCACCCAATTTCCCAAGGTCAGAGTTGAATGGTGATCACACTGGGATTCAAATCCAGGTCAGATATCAAAGACCAGGCTCTTTCCTTCATTCCTCAGATGACCCCAAAGATGACATTAGCAATTCAAAAACCAGGTTCGACCAACTTAAGGTAAAAGTTGTTTGGGGTTCAGAGATGCATTTTTTCAGTGAACCAGGGTGATATTAAACAGAGTTTTCCTAGAACACAAAATGTGTATGAAAGAAAGCACTTTCAAAAAAGATTTTTCTTAGATTTTCTTTGCACATTAAGTTGATAATTGCATATACATAGAAAAAGAAGGGCAGTGATAAACACCAAGCCATTATCTTGCAGGGAGATTGAGTAGGGTAGGTAGGGATGAGAGCCTTTTGGAGTTTGGATTTTGTAAAAGGGAATTTCTCATATTTTCCCCTTTGTCCCTTCTGTAGCATTTGAATCTTTTATAATGCTATTATAGTCATGAATCAATTTTCAAATTTAAAAATGAATTAAAAATATATAGAAACAGAAACTTCAGGTTTTTAGGCAGAATTAAGGAAATCCTAGTTACCCAATAATATAAACACATTTTTGCAATTAGTATTCTGAGGGCAAGTAAATAATTCCAGTGGAACTAAACACTGTGTCTATATATGTGTGTGTGTCCACAGATAGGCACAGACAGGGTGTCTTACCAGGATGACAGGACATGGCTGTGGACAGCAGGGCAACTAATTACCCCTCACTTTTCTGATGGAAAAGTTTCACAAAAGTTTCATAGATTCTAGGAAACGAATCTGCAAAATTTTTTTACGGCAACTAACAGTTAAGTGGGCTTCCTTGGTGGCTCAGAGGTTAAAGCGTCTGCCTCCAATGCGGGAGACCCGGGTTCGATCCCTGGGTCGGGAAGATCCCCTGGAGAAGGAAACGGTAACCCACTCCAGTATTCTTGCCTGGAGAATCCCATGGACGGAGAAGCCTGGTAGGCTACAGTCCACGGGGTCGCAAAGAGTCGGACACAACTGAGCGACTGAACGGAACGGAACGGAACGGAACAGTTAAGTACCCACTGTCTGGTGCTGGGTTTCTCCTGGCTGCACCCCCTCCCGCAACTTCACACCTTTAGTTAAGAGGGCTTTCCTGAAGCACCCAGGATTGACAGAATTTCCAAATGAAATTCACTCGTAATATATTGTTCTTCTCACATCAGTTTACAAGGAAGGGAGCAGAGTGAAGTGACACACATCCTGTTTGCCTGACCCCTTCTGTTCTACCAATTGTTAATAACCACCCCCCCCCCATACACACACACCCAATATCTGATTTTGGATGATCAGGCTCATGGTCACTGTCAGTAGAGCAAAGCCTGTATCCAAAGGAGAGAGCGGCCCTTTCGTCCTTGTACGCAAGCAGTCATGGGCCCTTCCCAGCCTCACTGTCTGCGCAGTCACAGAAATGTCTCAGCCTCTTATCTCAAGCCGAGTCTGTCTGTCTTCTCCCATCTTTTCCATCCTCCTTTCCACTTAATTCACCTAAAGTTTCCCAGAATTTCACCCCTCCCCACTGACCTGCTCAAGTTCAATGAAGCTTCACACGGTAGCTCCAGTTTTAGATGAGTTTCTAGATGTAGTGGAGCAGAGAAAGTGAGGTCCGCAGGAACACCGTAACAATGTCTGCCACGTTTAGCTGCTTCCTAGAGGGGAACGAAGCCAGGGATAGGGAGAAGACATTCGACCAACTTTGACACCAACACATAATGCAAATAAGTAGTTGGAAGCTTGAAATCTGATTCAAGAAAAGAAAACACATACATACGCCTCTCTCTCTCTCTCACACACACACACACACAGAGGAAAACATGCTTCTAGAATGATAAGTGCTTAAGAAAAATAAAAAGAGAATGGGCATCACTCTTGGGTTTCTCTGAGAGGCAGTATCTGCCGTGGGTAAGACCTCCAGTCCTGGATTCAATCACATGTTAGTTTATAATCCAGCTCGGCCACTTCCTAACTATATTAGGCTGTTTTATTATCTGTACAATGGGAATAATAAAAGCATCAAAGCACTGTTTTGAAATTTGGAAGATTGATGTGATTGTGGGGGTAAAGTAACCACAATAATGATTTAATGAATGTTAGCTAGTATTGCTGCTATTATAGATATACTACTGACAATGTCATGATAAAGGGACACTGTGACCTTAACTAAATATGTTACTGGAGCATAGCACACACTGCATAAATGTTAACTGTTATTACAATTGTTAGTTCAGCCTATGTAACAATTTATCACTACAATGGCAAGAAATTGCTGGTGTGGTTCTTGACAGTGGGTTTGCCATCCTTTGCTGCCTCCTTGGTTTTCTCTCATCTGGGGTAAGGACTGCTGAACACCGGGGTTATGTCAAATCGTGTATTCCCAGTGGAGTCTCCCTGGCTCCCCCATCCCGGCTGCAAATATACAAGAGGCCCTGCCATCAATGCCTACACTGCAATTCTCCTGGCCCAGCAGGCAGCATTTTCCACTACAAATTCGGGAGAGTTTCTGATCGAAAATAAGAGGCAAGGAAGGTCATGGGGTAATTTAACACTAAGGAAGTTTTCCCCACTGGCCATTTTTACAGCATTGTACTTAAGGAGGGCTCTTTCTGATGGCACTTATCCTGTTTTTGTGTCAGTTTGGTGACACAGACAGTAGCGTTTTCCTATTGAAAAATGAAAGCTCTAAAATTAGATGGTGGCCGTAAATTTTTAATGGGTGCCCTGCACTGTTTACACTCCCACTCTACCTCCTGTACTCCACTCAGCTGGGATGGCACAGAGCTGCTGGCTTGATTTGCGGTCAGTTATGCTTTTGAACTGTGGTGCTGGAGAAGACTCTCGAGAGTCCCTTGGACTGCAAGGAAATCCAACCAGTCCATTCTAAAGGAGATCAATCCTGGGTGTTCATTGGAAGGACTTATGCTAAAGCTGAAACTCCAATACTTTGGCCACCTCATGCGAAGAGTTGACTCACTGGAAAAGAGTCTGATGTTGGAGGGATTGGGGGTAGGAGGAGACGGGGACGACAGAGAATGAGATGGCTGGATGGCATCACCAACTCGATGGACATGAGTTTGAGTGAACTCCGGGAGTTGGTGATGGACAGGGAGGCCTGGCGTGCTGTGGTTCATGGGGTCGCAAAGAGTTGGACACGACTGAGCGACTGAACTGAACTGAACTGAACTGACCTGATACTCACTGCGAAAGTGGAAGTGAAGTTGCTCAGTCATGTCTGACTCTTTGCGACCCCATGGACTGTAGCCTACCAGGCTTCTCCATCCATGGGATTTTCCAGGCAAGAATACTGGAGTGGGTTGCCATTTCCTTCTCCAGGAGATCTTCCCGACCCAGGGATTGAACCTGGGTCTCCCGCATTGTAGACAGACGCTTTACCATCTGAGCCACCAGGGATGCCCTTGCTGCTGCTGCTGCTAAGTCGCTTCATTCGTGTCCGACTCTGTGCGACCCCATAGACGGCAGCCCACTAGGCTCCGCCATCCCTGGGATTCTCCAGGCAAGAACACTGGAGTAGGTTGCCATTTACTTCTCCAATGTGTGAAAGTGAAAAGTGAAAGTGAAGTCGCTCAGTCTTGTCTGACTGGTAGCAACCCCATGGACTGTAGCCCACCAGGTTCCTCTGTCCATGGGATTTTCTAGGCAAGAGTACTGGAGTGGCTTGCCATTGCCTTCTCCGAGGGAGGTCCTTAGCTGCTGCCAATGGTTCTGAATGCCAGGCAGGGTGGGACCCCAGGGCCCTCTGCTGGCATCACATCCAGCTGTGTCCACCATCATAGAAAAGCCCCTCTCTCTCGGACTCCTTAGACCCCAGCTGCCAGGGCTCAAGTCCAGCTCTCCACTTTCCAGCTGTGTAAGTCTGGGCAATGGCTTGACCTCTGTGAGCCCCTGTTCCTCACCTGTAAGGTGAGAATAACAATGAGACTCGTCTCCCATGGTGGTGGGGATGAAATGAGATAGTGTTCAAGAAAGCTCTGGGCATCCATAGCAATTCCTCTCAAGCACTCACTTTATCACTGAGCAGACTAGCATTTCCAATCTGCTGGAATTTTCTGAGCACCTCTTCTGTGTCACCTCCACGCCGGGCGCTTACTGGTAACCTCTTGTTGAAACTCAACCACCCTGAAGGGCAGCCCAAGTCATCCCGTGTATATGAGAGGGACTGAGGTCCAGGGCAAAGTTCCCCGCCTCTGGACCACAGGGGATGAGAATGCAACTCCAACTCTGAGTATTTCACAGTCTTACACCCCCAGCCACAATGCAGAGGCCTCATCAATAACACATCTCTGATGGGGCTCCAGCCCTGTAGATGGTGACCTTGGCTTGGCTGGGGTTCCTTTCCCATGAGTAGCCCCACAGAGTTTGCCCTGGGCTTTGTGGTTCCCCAGAGCCATTTGTTAGGCAGGACGTGAGGTGTGGGGAGCTTGCTTACTAGTCTGGCTTATCTGCTTAGGGGCAGGGCCTTCCTGGCTCAGGCCCTGTGGGTTCATGACTTGGCACCATTCCTGTGACCACAGTGAAACCACCAGCTTTGCTGAGGAGCCATGCAGGCCAGGAGCCTGAGAGGAAGCAGGGTGGGGCCTGGGCTTAGGTTTCAAAAGCTGAAGATGAAGGGGTGGGCTCCAACCTGGGAACCCAGGTCATCCCGAGTACATGGAAGGGAATGAGGTCCAGGGGTAAAGTTCCCTGCCTCTGGACCACAGGGGATGAGAATGCAGCTCCAACTTGGTGTATTTCACAGTCTTACATCTCCAGCCACAATGCAGAGACCTCATCAATAACACATCTCTGATGGGGCTCCAGGCCTGTAGACAGCGACCTCAGCTTGGCTGGGGGTCCTTTCCCACGAGCAGCCCCCCAGAGTCTGCGTGGGTGGTGCTTCTCACCTGGTTTTCTCTCAGAAAAGCAGTCATCTCCTTATGCTTTTGGTCCTCCCAATATTTCAAGGACTAAAAGCTAAATGAAAATGATTTTTCCCTCTTTCATACCTACTTGACTCTTTACTGCAAATGGCAGCTCTAGAGACAGTCCTCCAATTGCTGTTTTCCACCTGTAGAGGCCAGCTGCTGGTGGCCCACCTTGCAACCACCGCCCCTCCCCCCGCCCCCTCCCACCTTCTTTCCCACATCCGTATTTTCCTCTGAGTAGTCATGCTTCTCTTCTCTCAGCCCTTGAGCTGCCAGTAGCACCTCTCGCCTCTCCACGCTCAAGGGTACAGCATATGACTCAGCCCTAGGCAATTAGAGCATTACATTCCACTGACCACAGGATTGGTCCAGGACTAGACACTGGCCCACCGAAATGGAGAGATACCTTTGCCAAGACTTCTCAAAAATCATTTTGAATTGCTTACCATCAACAGAGCAAACAAAGAAACTTTTCATCCACTTCTGCATGCCTCCTGACGGACTACTGGGTATCCCTGAAGGTGCGTGCTAAGTTGCTTCAGTTGTGTATGACTCTTTGCGACCCCATGGACTCTAGCCCACCAGGCTCCTCTGTCCATGGAATTCTCCAGGCAAGAATACTGAAGTGGGTTGCCGTGCCCTTCACCAGGGGATCTTCCCAATCTAGGGATTGAACCCAGGTTTCCTGCATTGCAGGCATATTCTTTACCATCTGAGCCACCAGGGAAGCCCATCTCTGGAGGTACATGGCTCCATTTTGAGAAGCATAGTCTTACAGACAAATTCCAAACTCCTATGTAATCTGTATATAGATCTTTGCAATTTAACACAAACTCATCTTATCAGCCCCATCTCTGGCCATCCTGAACTTCTGACCATTTCTGGAAAAAGCTTTGCCCTTCCATTCCTCTTGACCTTGATGTAAACTGTTCCTCTTGCCTAGAATGCATTGCCCTCTTCTATGCCTAGAAAATTCTACCCATACTGCTATCAAGATTCACATCAAATGTTGCCTCCCCAGGATTCTTTTTCACATCCCAGATTTTTGGCTGCTTTCTTCTCAGCTAGACACATATCTTAATTTGGGTTTATCTGATTCTCTCTTCCTTCCTAGGCTATAAGTACCACTAAGTACCTCAGTAAATGCAGAGTTAACACAGGGCCTGAATAAAGGTTTACTGGATGGATGGATGGATGGATGGATAGATAGATAGACTGATGGAGAGATGGACCACTGTGCTTAGAAAAACCAGCTCCTACACCTGCCACAGTCCAGCTGGAATCACTTTCACGTCACAGTAACAGTAAATAACATACAATCTGGTTCGTTCACAGGCATAATGCTATTTATTAATTGCCAATTTCATAACAATTCATTTCACTGTCCATGCCGGTTACACTTTTGCATGTTCAACAAGGACAGGAAAACAGGGCCAGCTGCTCTTTTCCCTTAGTCCACCTGCTTCCTGGCTGCAGCCAGGGCGGAAGCCACTCTTAGTGTTCTGACAGAGACTGGCTGCTTGCCCACAAGTTCCATGTCCTTTCCTCTTGGGCTCATAGCTCAGTTTTCTTTCCCGGCCTCTTCTGAAGTTAGATGTGGCCGTGTGACGGAATTTCAGCCAGTGGAACATGGATGAAAGTCATCGATACCATTTCTAAGGCTGGTCGGTGAAGACAACTCACGTGAGATCCTGTGTGCACTTCCCCCACCTCCTGGCTGGAAGTGAGGGGCTCTGAAGTCCCTAAGGGGTAACAGAGATTCAATGCAGAGGGACCCTGGATTCCTGACTCACCATGTGAGCCGCTGCAAATATTAATGTCCACATTGGACTGGGTTGTTAATAAGAAATATCATTTTATACTCTTAAGCCCAGTGATATGCTGGAGCTGGCTTATTCTGACTTGTGAAAACCAACTACAAAATTTGGAGGAATTTTGCAAGTCAGTTGTTAAAAACAGTCATTACTAAGAGTTAAGTTTTATAAACTAACAATTAAATTTTATAAATTACATTTATAAAATGTAATAATACTCAAAACCTATCCCAATGAATTTTACTGTAGTATTTTCTGTTCTTGAGGTTGTTTTTGTGGAAACACTGTGTAATGAGAGTGTTACAAATACCTCTTTCCAACTCTTCATTTAATGATGTCACATTGCATCTTGAAATCAGTCATGGCAGCAGAATTTACACTATTGTTGTTGTTTAGTTGCTAACTTGGATCCAACTCTTTGCAACCCCATGGACTGTAGCTCGCCAGGCTCCTCTGTCCATGGGATTTCCCAGGCAAGAACACTGGAGTGGTTTGCCATTTCCTTCTCCAGTCAATCTTCCCCACCCAGGGATGGAACCTGCATCTCCCACATTGGCAGGGGGATTATTCATTGCTGAACCACCAGGGAAGTCCCTAGAAATTGGCAACTACTACAAACTGGGCTTTCCATCCACCACTGGGGATGGAAAAGTTTAAAATATTTGCCACCACACCACTCTAAGGCTCATCTGTTCAGCCTAACAGATAAAATGCATGTTAGCTAAATGCAGTTCAGCATAAAGGAAAAGCATCTGCAGTGCCCACGGCAGCTGCCCAGAGCCATGACATATAAAGAGTCACACCAACGCTCAACTTGCTCAAGCTGAGTGTCAGTGCGTTGCGTATGTGAGCATGTTAACCTTTAGAGCATGAGGGTGTGATGACATAGGCCCAGCAATTGTCACTGCCTGCTTCCACATTTATTGGGTGACGAGTGTTTTTAAGAGGGAATGGAAACAAGGGTGCTGAGTTTCAACCCATAGCTCTTGCCAGAGAATACAAAAGGGAAGATGCTCTGTGTTCCTGCCCACATTGTTTGAGGAAGAAAATTTCTCCATGTTTTAACTCTCAGCAAAAGCCTCTGTTTTGGCACCAGTGTCTGGAGTGAACCTCACAGAGCAGAGAAGCTGAGAGGGTGGGAAGTCTGTGGCCAAACTGATCATGGATCACAGGTGTGAGGATAGCAGGCTTTGGGCCAGAGCCGGAGCGACAGTGGTTGAATTCACCAGTTTTGCACATGGCAAATGATAGAAATAATTATCCTTTGTGGAAGCCATAATATTTCACTTAGAGGAAGGCAGGCAGATCCTTGGGCAGCATGGCCCTCCTCTGCAGGATATAAACTGCTGAAGTAGACCCCAGAGTGCAGGGCCATTTGCGAGAGACATCACGCAATTCACAGGACATTTCAGTGCAGACGCTGAATGAACTAATTCTGCTAATAGAGTATTTGATTTAAGGGCACATTAAAGGGGAAAGGGGAGTGCGGAACACATCATTCAGCTCAGCAACTGATGGGTTACTATAGATATCCTAAGTGAAGGAGCCAAATTTTCCTCTGCCTGCACCAGAGCAAGAGGGTAGCAGGAACAGACATGGTCATTTTGTAGGCTGAGTTTTGGTTCAGGAGCTCGGAACAGAAATCGTCAGGTTAATGCAATGCTTCTGCACAGAGGTTATAATGACTGGCTGGAAAAACCGACCCACACAATGGCAATGAGTTTCCTTCTCTTTTTGTTAAAAAACAAAGGTTGCCAGAGCAGAACCTAAAATAGAGCTAGGGATCACTTAGTGGATCATCACATTTCCTTTCTGAGTCATTTGTTTTTAGTCTTTTGCGCTTTGGTTCCTTCTGTCATTTTTGAGGGCTCTCAATGTGCCAGGTTCTTTACATGGATTCATGGGTATTTACATGTATGGGCTTCCCAGGTGGCACTAGTGGTAAAGCACCCACCTGCCAATGTAGAAGATGTAAGAGACCTGGGTTCGATTCCTGGGTCAGGAAGATCCCCTGGAGGAGGGCATGGCAACCCACTGCAGTATTCTTGCCTGGAGAATCCCAGGGACAGAGGAGCCTGGCTGGCTCTAGTCATCGTGTAACCCCTGGAAGGAGAGGCTATTTTCATCCTACTTTACAGGTGCATGATCTGGGGTACAAGGTCACACAGCTAGTTGGGGCCAGATCTGGGATTTAAATCCAACTCTCTGACTTAGAAGCTGGGTTCTTGAACTGACAAAGTACTACCCTTTCAGCTAGAAGGTGGAGCACAGCAAAACTCAGCAAACATCACCACCCAGAAAAGCCCATCAGAAGTGATTGGTTCAGAGAATCCAGCAATAGTGTGTGTGTGTGTGTGTGTGTGTGTGTGTATCCAAAGACATATATTTAGAACAAACCTTTACTTTTTCTATTTCAAATTCAGTTTTTCAATTTTTAAATAGTCCTTCCCTAAAACAATCCAATTGGAGTTTTAAGGTAATCTTTTTTTTCAAGAACACTTCACTTTCCATCTTTTTCTTCAAAATTAATATGCAAACACTAACTGGAAAAGGTGGCAAATTTTAACGGTTTGGGTTTGCTTGATCTCTAATTATTTATAGCCCCCTCCTATTTATTTTTTCATTCAGCTGCAGTGGCCCCTTTCTGAAACTGCAATCTGATCATTTCAGTCCCTTCGATGGGCTTTCCTGTAAAACGTGGCTGGCTTTCCCAGGGTGGTGCACTCACCGCAGAGCTCGTTCACCTCTCCTCCCACCTGCCCTCCCTCTCCTCTCACTTGTACCTTAGACAGTGATCACAGCAAGCTCCTGGGAGAGTCTCTCTGCCTGCTCCCTTCTTTGACTGGATAACGCACAATTCTTGCTTCTTTGAAAGCAGCTCTGTGTCATCTTCTCCAAAAGTCCCCACGGACTTCTTCATCTCTGTGTTCTACCTGCGCTTGAGGTTGCTTCTCTCCGTCCCCATAGAAGCCTGAGTTTACATCTTTCATGGCCCTTGTCCCATTTCATCACCATTACAATATCCTCCAACCCAGGCTTGCACGATAAGTCAACCTTGCGTGATAAGATTACCCAGAAAGTCTGATTTAACTGGTCAGAGGTGGACTAGGGTTGAGAATCTCTGGCCTCATTAAGGTTTGCTGACTAAGTGCATGGATAAATGGATGAAAACACACTGAGGCACAGGGCCAGAGATTCTGACTCGCTTCCACCAATCCTGGAGACTATGACTCACTCTGCCCTAAAGTACTTAGAATTTGTCTAAGGAGGCTTCCTGGTCATGCATTAGGTTGGGGACTATTAATCCAGACCCCCAAAGTTCATAGACTCCTTGTTTGACTTCAAGAACATGAACAGACTTCCACTTGTCCCAATACACATATTGGGAAAGAGGATTCCTCCCACAAGAAGGAATCTTTCTGTGGAGCTGATGGCAGATGCTGTGAAGTTATCAGTTCTGACTCAAAAGATACCCCTTTCTACCTTGATCAGCTGGGAGGAGAGTTCAGGTTCTCTGCCAACTAAGAAACCCAGAACCCTTAGTGGTTGGAATGGGTAACAGCACTACCCAATGACCACTGATAAAACCCTCGTGTGCCAGAGGGCATACCATCCTGACTTGGGCTACACCTTGTGCAGAAGTGTCCTGACAGCCCACCCCTGAAGTCACAGTAGTGCAAATCCCCCACCATCACGGCCGTCCCACCATCATGGCCGTCCCAACATCATGGCCATCCTAGAGGCCAGTTCATGGAACAAAAGAACCTTATTCTGCTACTGCTGAGACCTGCAGGAATGAAGAGACCCGTTGCTAAACCTGCACCCCTTTGTCCTCATTCTGAGCAGAAAAAAGCCCAAAGTCATAGAGATTTTAGCTGTCAGAGTCCAATCTCACAGGCTGGAAAATCATTGGAGATCTCTTGCTTTTGAAAAATCACAGATGCATGCTCTGCCTTCCAGCACCAGGCAGGAGAAATGAGACAAACAAGCTTTGAAAATAAATCTGACTCTCCCGTGGCTCCTGATAGCCGACAAGTGTTCGTCCATCTGCCGCGAGCACTCACACTGTGAATTCATTGATTTGATAATACTCTAGCATAATTGATTGAGGAGACCAGCTTCTTGACTCGCCTCCATGTTTACTGCCTGATATCTTCCAACACTGCTCTCTCCTCTTTATCTGTGGCGAGGAAGGAGAAACCAAGGATTTTTCTGGCACTTTCTGATGGGATGACACACTATTGGCTGTCCTGAGACGGTATGCTTTTTGAATTCTTGAGTGGCAGGAATTGTTAGTTAGTGCTTCTGTCCACTGACAAATCTTACTCATCTTCACAATACTGCCTGCATCCACTCCACCCTGGCTGTCCATTTGTATTTATAGGTAATGAGAAATAGCTAGAGGTCTGTTGCTACACCTGAAGCCTCACCCTAATAAGAGGGACATAGCAGCAACCACGGGCTGACACAGAACAATGATAACCACAGAACTGTCACATGAGCTATTAGCCTAGGGAGTAATACTGATCTTTCCACTCTGAGCAACCACAACAACCCATCCACCTCTCTGCAATAGTGACATTCAGATGTCACCACCATTTCATTAAATGGAGTCAAAACAGCTGTGAGGATTGCTGTTTTATTTTATAGCACAAAGTCATCATAACTTACTTTGCAAAGCAGCTAGCAGAATGCAAGTGCAGCTGAAATGGAAAAGCCGACTGCTAAAGGATGAACTTGAAAGGGGGGACAACCGGGGAGGGGGCTGGTAGAATCTTCAGTTAGCTAGGACCCCCGTGGCTCACTGCAAATTATGTCATATGGTTATTTACAAAAATATGGTTATTTGCAAAGGTATAAAGAAAACTGAGCACCGAAGAATTGATGCCTTTGAACTGTGGTATTGGAGAAGACTCTTGAGAGTCCCTTGGACTGCAAGGAGATCCAACCAGTCCATCCTAAAGGAAATCAGTCCTGAATATTCATTGGAAGGACTGACGCTGAAGCTGAAGCTCCAGTACTTTGGCCACCTGATGAGAAGAACTGACTCATTTGAAAAGATCCTGATGCGGGGAAAGATCGAAGGCAGGAGGAGTAGGGGATGACAGAGGATGAGATGGTTGGATGGCATCACTGACTCGATGGACATGAGTTTGAGTAAACTCCGGGAGTTAGTGACGGACAGTTAAGCCTGGCTTGCTACAGTCCATGGGATCGCAAAGAGTCTGACACAATTGAGTGAGTGATCTAAACTGAACCACAGGACAAGTTTAGCTTGACATCTAGTAAATAGATACATAGATACTAAGGTTCTGTTTACCCTTTGATAGATCACTCTCTGGCCACTGCTAGAAGCAGAAGCTCAGACACTATAGCACTTCCAATGCCCTTCTCCCTGCCACACTCAGTCCCCACCCTGATGCAATGTCAGCCTCCACAAGATATGATTTGCAAGTCTTGGAAGGCGTGGCAGCCCCTTCAGCTGGACAGCATGGCCAAGACAGTATGGCTAAGTGGTTAAGTCACTGGCTTTCAAGTGAAACTGGTTGGATTTGCATTCTGCCTGTCCGGCTTAGTAGCTGTGTCATGGGGAATACTACTTAACCTCCATGTCTCAGTTTACCCATCTGTAAAATGAGCTTCACAGGGAGAGCAGTTCTTGTCAGTGCCTCATCCTTACCCTCAACCCTACTGCTTCCAACTGTGTTCCTTGCCCTAAGCTTTTTCTGGTGGTCAGAGCCTGCTCTGTGGTCAGCTGTCAGGCTGCATACACCAGAGGGTTGAGGTTCCCCAGGAGCATCTCAATCAGTGAGAATGGGAGTTGGTATATGCACTGGTGCTAGTATATAAATACCACAGCTTCCCTTGAGTGGGACAACTCTAAGACACAGGTTCCATATAACCTCCCCTATCGCCACATTGGATCAATCTGCAGTTGACCTCAATGGTCATTTGCTTAATAGCAAACCCTTGGTTAACTGCCTCTTTTCTTTGCCTCGCTATCCTACTCACCTTCTGGGGTTTCCTAAGACCATCGCCCAGATAATTTCAGAGGGTACTTTTTCTCATTGGTCTTTCAGAAGGCTGAAGGCTGTCTTTTTCTCATTGGTCTCGCCAAGAGAATTTCTATTTCTAATTGGTTCCCCCCACCCCAGTAGATGTGCTTTATTTTTTTTAAGCCCGTAGTCAGGGAGACCCTGCAGATCTACATATGAGATTTTCACATTCCCAGATAAATTTGGTCTCTCTTCACAGCCATCCTCAAAATCCAACAATAAACCTTCACAAAATACTGCAAGTTTCTGTATATTTTTTTGATACAAAAATATCCTAGCATTACCATTTGAAAACTCCCTTGTTAGGACAGTGAATTAAGTTACACATTGCTATTTCCTTTTTGAAACTGGTACACTCAGCTCCACATTAAGTTTCAATAATGTGGTGGATCAATACCACATTCTGACCAAGTAACCACTTACTGTCTCCAAGAACAGCACAGCAAATTTTTAAAATCACAAAATCCATTTTATTCTTGACTTCCAGTATATAATTGAGAATATTTCAGGGGAAAAGAATCCTTGAATCAGTTTTGCTCTCTTAACCTTGTAGGATCTTGTAAGAATTCAGGCATTCAAAAAATGAGCAACTATACCCCAAAAGTTTAGAGTTCCTTGGTAATGATATTCATTGGGAATTAGCAGCTAATCATGGGAAGGTTGAAATATAGAGCTTGTTAACACATTTTGTTGGAGCAAAGGTGTTAATGAAAGTAGTATTTGCATTTACTTCTCATCAAGGCTAAATGAAACTGGGAAGAAGAGTCAGGTCAGGTTCATATTATGCAGGAAAAAAAACAATTCAGAGGACATAGTTTCTAAGTAGGAAGTCACATAAGAATGACAACTGATATTATTAATCCTCATTAATTTAGCTTCAGTTTTTGTTTGTGCAGAAGGGTATCTGTGGACTTGGGTACCTGGGACCCATACACAGTTACATAGTGTGGTCAGGGCACTTTGCACAGGCCGCCAGACTCTGACAGCAGGGCTAGCATCAACTCACTCTGCAGAGCCGACTCCTCTCTGAGGGGCCATGAGAAGTCTGGCAATTCTGATGTGTGTCTCAGGGTAACATTTATTCCAAGTCTTCCCCTTTTAAATCAGTTCAAAGTCAGACCTGTTTCAGTGTTGATGGGCCAGCACCATCCTTAGGGAGCATTCACAACCTCTTTTCTTCTCATTGAAGGGTCTTGCTGCTGCTGTTGATGCTGAGTCGCTTCAGTCGTGTCCGATTCTGTGCGACCCCATAGACGTAGGGATGCCTAGTAGACAGCCTCTTATTGGAACCAATGAGGCCCACATAAAGCTTAAGGGATGTTGACAAACCTGCTCTTGGCTTTCGTAAAATTTCTTCCTCTGGTGTCCTGGACAGCCCCATAACTTGTCCATAGAAAGGGCTGCTTCAGAAAATTGCACTGTTTATGGTGGCTATTCAGTCTCACATCTGAGTCCTTGATGGTAAAAGGTATTTAAATTTAAAAGCATATTTTGATATAAAGTCTATGGAAACCCACTCCCTCCCAGTTATTTGGATACTCTCGCCAAGCAGAGACCTTGGGGCTGGCTGCTTCATGCCTATTTCGTTTTCCCATTCAATCCATTTTCACTGAAAAGGAGACATAAGCAGTGAAGCCAATATAGTTTTATTGGATCCAATGCACTGCCACTAAAACAAATATATGTACACTCAGGCCAATACACTTTTATTAAAACAAATAGAATTTAATTCAAACCAGCATTCAATACGTTTTCTCAAAGCAATGAAATTAAGCTCTACCAGTACTTTTGCTCAATATGTTTTCCCAATCAAATCCATTTGAACAAAGTGAAATATATTTATCATAGATAACACAGTTTTATTAAAAACAAATTCACTGAAACCAAGTTTCCCTTTGAACTGATAGATAAAAATCCTAACCAATTGTACAATTAGATCATAGAACAGATGTATTTTTACTTTAGCAAAAAGCATTTCTGTTCAAGTTCACTTTGAAACACGCTAATGAATAATAAAAGTTGCTCCAAAAATGTCTTTAACAAAGTATTTTCTCAAAAGTATGTCCTTCGGGTTGAAGTACAATCTAGAAAATAAAAAACACTTAGAAAAAAAAAACAGTGCTGGGACTATGATTACAATAAATTCAGATTTGTAATGATTAAGTTAAGCCTACTCACATGTACTTAGTGTGAAGTTATTGGATGTGTGTGAACACATAAACATGCTTGGGGACATATTGTAGCTGTGTGGATCTGCCTGCAGTGCAGGAGATCCTGGTTCGATTCCTGGGTCAGGAAGATCCACTGGAGAAGGGATTTGTTACCCACTACAGTATTCTTGGGGTTCCCTAATGGCTCAGCTGGTAAAGAATCTGCCTGCAATGTGGGAGACCTCGCTTTGATCCCTGGGTTGGGAAGATCCCCTGGAGAAGAGAAAGGCTACCCACTCCAGTATTCTGGCCTGTGAATTCCATGGACTACAGTCCATGGGGTCGCAGAGTCAGACACATCTGAGCAACTTTCACTTGACTACTATATCCCATTATCCAGAAAAAAAATCTTTCTTATCAGTGTTCAAACATATAAATTCTCTTCTATCTGAGGTCCACTAGGGATTACCATACTTAGGGCAATCCTGAAGGAATGGGAAGCTGGATATGTGTATGGCTCTTTGGAGGCAATTTCAATCTTGGTGCTTAGATCACAAACCACCTTCAAATCTTCTGAACTGTGGAGAGGGAGAACCACTTCTAAATGCTGTGTACCTTCCCCCCGCCCTTTATTATTATTATTATCATTTTTAAATTAGAGGATAATTACTTTACAATATTGTGTTGGTTTTTGCCATACATCAGCATGAATTAGCATTAGATATACATTTGTCCCCTCCTTCTTGAACCTCCCCATCCCACCTCCCTGGGTTGTCATAGAGCACTGGCTTTGGGTTCCTTGCATCATACATGAAACTGCCACTGGCCATCTATTTTACATATGGTAATGTATATGTTTCAATGTTATTCTCTCATATCATCCTACCCTCTCCTTCCCGCATTGTGTCCTTTTTCAGAGTAACAAACTTACTACATACAAGCAAGACTATCCAAATGCATTCTACCCCTACCCGGGGCCACCATGCTCCTGCCATGAACAAACCCTCGGGCAGAGTAGCACATCTAGAGAGATTGGAACCCTCGCCATCAGGGAACATGAAGGATCTAATCCGTGGCCAATATGAATCCCATACTGCCTGCTTCTGCAGCGATCCCCCCTCTGTCTTCTCTGTCTCCATTCTTCCCTGAGACTACAGGTTATAGGGACAAAAACAAAGAATTCTATTCCCTTCATGAAGCATCCCAGGAAATACTCTCTAACCAAGACTGTGGCTTCCCAGCACTGTTTCCTCCTTCCTGCCTAGAAAAGTACAAAAGGTATATGCAGATTGTGCCCACAAGTCATGGGGCAAGTAATTTATTGACCTCTAGAGCACAGTGACCTTGAATGAACTGGCTTTCCCTTGCTGAGACACAGTTGGTCACAGAGGATCCCTGGAGAACAGTTAGCCCCAGATGGTCACTATGGAATTATTTATAAAGGTGAAATGTTAGATATTCAAATATTTAGCACAGAGGGAATTGGCCAAATATATTGCAATACTATCTTCTTGATGTATTCTATAGTATTGATACCAATACAATATTGCAAACATTCAAAGTGATGTTTTAGAGAGATTTATGGAGTGGGAAGTATTTATGGTATATGATTAAATGAAAAAAAGTTTCACAAAACGTTATGTGTAACTATTTATCTTCGTAAAGTAGACATGTGTATCTTTGCGTAGATAGAAAAGATGGAAAAGTTAATAGTGGTTACCTAAGTGGAGGAGTTATCATTTTCTCTGCTTTTAATCTGTAACTGACAAGTTCCCTACAATACACTCGTATCACTTTTGATATAAGAAAAATTTATTTTAAAAGTGATGATTTTTTAAAGGAGAGTGTTGAGTTCAATCTAAAATGTAGTGACCAATGGACCTGGAAGAATCAACCTGCCGGACTTCAGACTATACTACAAAGCGACAGTCATCAAGAGAGTATGGTACTGGCACAAAGACAGAAATATACGTCAATGGAAGAAAATAGAAAGCCCAGAGATAAATCCACGCACCTATGGACACCTTATCTTTGACAAAGGAGACAAGAATATACAATGGAGAAAAGATAATCCCTTTAACAAACGGTGCTTGGAAAACTGGTCAACCACCTGTAAAAGAATGAAACTAGCATATTTTCTTTTTTTTTTTTAATTTATTTTATTGGAGGCAAATTACCTTACATTAATATATTGGTTGGTTTTGCCATACATTGACATGAATCCGCCCCGGGTGTACATGTGTTCCCTTTCTTGAACCCCCCTCCCACCTCCCTCTTCCCCATATCCTCCCTCCATGTCATCCCCTTGCACCAGCCCCAAGCATCCTGTATCATCCGTCGAACCTGGACTAGTCACTTATGATAATATACATGCTACAATGCCGTTCTCCCCAATCATCCCACCTTCACCCTCTCCCACAGAGTCCCAAAGACTGTTCTATATGCCTATGTCTCTTTTGCAGTCTCGTATACAGGGTTCAGGTTACCATCTTTCTAAATTCCATATATATGCATTAGTATACTGTATTGATGTTTTTCTTTCTGGCTTACTTCACTCTGTATAATTGGCTCCAATTTCATCCACCTCATTAAAACTGATTGAAATGCATACTTTTTGATGGCTGAAAATACTCCATTGTGTATATGTACCAAAGCTTTCTTATCCATTCATCTGCAGATGGACATCTAGGTTGCTTCCAAGTCCTGGCTATTATAAACAGTGCTGCAATGAACATTGGAGTACACGTGTCTCTTTCAATTCTGGTTTCCTCGGTGTGTATGCCCAGGAGTGCGATTGCTGGATCATATGGCAGTTCTATTTCCAGTTTTTGAGGAATCTCCACACTGTTCTCCATAGTGGCTGTACTAGTTTGCATTCCCACCAACAGTGTAAGAGGGTTCCCTTTTCTCCACACCCTCTCCATCATTTATTGCATGTAGACTTTTGGATAGCAGCCATTCTGACTGGTGTGAAATGGTATCTCATTGTGGTTTTGATTTGCATTTCTCTGATTATGAGGGATGTTGAGCATTTTTTCATGTGCTTGTTAGCCATCTTTATGTCTTCTTTGGAGAAATGTCTGTTTAGTTCTTTGGCCCATTTTTTGATTGGGTCACTTAGTTTTCTGGAATTGAGCTGCAGGAGCTGCTTGTATATTTTGGAGATTAATCCTTTATCAGTTGCTTCATTTGCTATTATTTTCTCCCATTCTGCAGGCTGTCTTTTCACCTTGCTTATAGTTTCCTTTGCTGTGCAGAAGCTTTTGATTTTAATTAGGTCCCATTTGTTTATTTTTGCTTTTATTTCCAATATTCTGGGAGGTGGGTCTTGGAGGATCCTGCTGTGATTTATGTCAGAGAGTGTTTTGCCTACGGTCTCCTCTAGGAGTTTTATAGTATCTGGTCTTACATTTAGCTCTCTAATCCATTTTGAGTTTATTTTGGTGTATGGTGTTAGGAAGTGTTCTAGTATCATTCTTTTACAAGTGGCTGACCAGTTTTCCCAGCACCACTTGTTAAAGAGACTGTCTTTTGTCCATTTTATATTCTTGCCTCCTTTGTCAAAGATAAGTTGTCCATAGGTGCGTGGATTTATCTCTGGGCTTTCTATTTTGTTCCATTGATCTATATTTCTGTCTTTATCCCAGTACCATACTGTCTTGATGACTGTGGCTTTGTAGTAGAGCCTGAAGTCTGGCAGGTTAATTCCTCCATTTCCATTTTTTTTCCTCAAGATTGCTTTGGCTATTCGAGGTTTTTTGTATTTCCATACAAATTGTGAGAATATTTGTTCTAGTTCTGTGAAAAATATCATTGGTAGCTTGATAGGGATTGCATTGAATGTATAAATTACTTTGAGTAGTATACTCATTTTCACAATATTTATTCTTCCAATCCACGAACACGGTATATTTCTCCATCTATTCGTGTCCTCTTTGATTACTTTCACTAGTGTTTTATAGTTTTCTATGTACAAGTCTTTTGTTTCCTTAGGTAGATATATTCCTAAGTATTTAATTCTTTTCGTTGCAACGGTGAATGGAATAGTTTCCTTAATTTCTCTTTCTATTTTCTCATTATTAGTGTATAGGAATGCAAGGGATTTCTGTGTGTTGATTTTATATCCTGCAACGTTACTGTATTCATTGATTACCTCTAGTAGTTTTCTAGTAGAGTCTTTAGGGTTTTCTGTGTAGAGGATCATGTCATCAGCGAACAGTGAAAGTTTTACTTCTTCTTTTCCAATTTGTATTCCTTTTATGTCTTTTTCTGCTCTGATTGCTGTAGCCAAAACTTCCAGAACTATGTTGAATAGTAGTGGTGAGAGTGGGCACCCTTGTCTTGTTCCTGACTTTAGGGGAAATGCTTTCAGTTTTTCACCATTGAGGATAATGTTTGCTGTGGGTTTGTCATAGATAGCTTTTATTATGTTGAGATATGTCCCTTCAATTCCCACTTTCTGGAGAGTTTTTATCATAAATGGATGTTGTATTTTGTCAAAGGCTTTCTCTGTATCTATTGAGATAATCATATGATTTTTATTTTTTAGTTTGTTAATGTGGTGTATTACGTTGATTGATTTGCGGACATTGAAGAATCCTTGCATTCCTGGGATAAAGCCCACTTGGTCATGATGTATGATCTTCTTAATGTGTTGTTGGATTCCGATTGCTAGAATTTTGTTAAGGATTTTTGCATCTATGTTCATCAGTGATATTGGCCTGTAGTTTTCTTTTATTGTGGGATCTTTACCAGGTTTTGGGATTAGGGTGATGGTGGCCTCATAGAATGAGTTTGGAAGTTTTCCTTCCTCAGCAATTTTCTGGAAGAGTTTGAGTAGAATAGGTGTTAGCTCTTCACTAAATTTTTGGTCGAATTCAGCTGTGAAGCCGTCTGGACCTGGGCTTTTGTTTGCTGGAAGCTTTCCGATTACTTCCTCTATTTCCGTGCTTGTGATGGTTCTCTTCAGATTTTCTATTTCTTCCTGGTTCAGTTTTGGCAAGGTGTACTTTTCTAGGAATTTGTCCATTTCTTCCAAGTTATTCATTTTATTGCCATATAATTGCTGATAGTTTTCTCTAATAATCCTTTGTATTTCTGTGTTGTCAGTTGTGATCTCTCCCTTTTCGTTTCTAATTTTATTGATTTGGTTCTTCTCCCTTTGTTTCTTGATGAGTCTGGCTAGTGGTTTGTCAATTTTATTTACCTTCTCAAAGAACCAGCTTTTGGCTTTGTTGATTTTTGCTATGGTCTCTTTTGTTTCTTTTGCATTTATCTCTGCCCTAATTTTTATTATTTCTTTCCTTCTGCTAACCCTGGGGTTCTTCATTTCTTCCTTTTCTAGTGAAACTAGCATACTTTCTAACACCATACACAAAAATAAACTCAAAACAGATTAAAGATCTAAATGTAAGACAAGAAACTATAAAACTCCTAGAGGAAACATAGGCAAAACACTCGTTGACATAAGTCACAGCAAGATCCTCTATGATCCACCTCCCAGAGTAATGGAAATAAAAGCAAAAATAAACAAATGGGACCTAATTAAACTTAAAAGCTTTTTCACAACAAAGGAAACTATAAGCAAGGTGGAAAAGACATTCTTCAGAGTTGGAGAAAATAATAGCAAATGAAACAACTGACAAAGAATTAATCTCAAAAATATACAAACATCTCATGCAGTTCAATACCAGAAAAATAAAAGACCCAATTAAAAAGTGGGTCAGAGAACCAAACAGACTTTTCTCCAAAGAAGACATACAGATGGCTAACAAACATATGAAAAATGCTCAACATCACTCATTATCAGAGAAATACAAATCAAAACCACAATGAGGTACCATCTCATGCCAGTCAGAATGGCTGCTATCAAAAAGTCTACAAACAATAAATGCTGGAGAAGGTGTGGAGAAAAGGGAACCCTCTTACACTGTTGGTGGGAATGCAAACTAGTACAGCCACTATGGAGAACAGTGTGGAGATTCCTTAAAAAACTGGAAATAGAACTGACATACGACCCAGCAATTCCACTGCTGCGCATACACACTGAGGAAACCAGAATTGAAAGAGACTTATTTACCCCAAAGTTCATCACAGCACTGTTTACAATAGCTAGGACATGGAAGCAACCTAGATGTCCATCAACAGACGAATGGATAAGGAAGCTGTGGTACATTTACACAATGGAATATTACTCAGCTATTAAAAAGAACACATTTCAATCAGTTCTATTGAGGTGGGTGAAACTGGAGCTTATTATACAGAGTGAAGTAAGTCAGAAAGAAAAACACCAATACAGTATGTTAAAGCATATGTATATATAATTTAGAAAGATGATAAAGATGACCCTATATGTGAGACAGCAAAAGAGACACAGATATAAAGAACAGACTTTTGGACTCTGTGAAACAAGGTGAGGGTGGGATGATTTGAGAGAATAGCATTGAAACATGTATATTGCCATACGTGAAATAGATCACCAGTCCAAGTTTGACACATGAAACAGGGCACTCAAAGCCAATGCACTGGGACAACCCAGAGGAATGGGTTGGGGAGGGAGGTGGAAGAGGGGTTCAGGATGGGGGATACATGTACACGCATGGCTGATTCATGTCAATGTATGGCAAAAACCACCAAAATATTGTAAAGTAATTAGCCTCCAATTTAAATAAGTTAATTAAAATAAAATAAAATGTAGTGACCAAATATTGGATCTAGCTCTGTCATCCTTTCAGAAAGGGGCAGTGGTCCATGTCGTGTTTTTTTTTTTTTGGTCTTTACATAAGATTCTATTTGTAGGCTGTGTGCAACTGGTCATCCAACATTCACTTATTCAAGAAACCAGGTAATAAATTCCTCCTTGAGTTGTTCCAGGAATCAGTGACTCAGAAAAAAAAAAAAAAATACACACACCCCCCCTTTATTTTGTCAGATGAAATGAAATATGTCACCCCAGATTTTCTTTTGCCTAAGCTCAGAGCCATGCCTAGCAGTTCTGATGATCTCATCTCAGATGTCTGGGAACATCTAGCGCCTCTGCTCCTTTTCAGTAATTTCAGTTCTACTTTCTTCCTTTTTTGTTCTTTTTTCTTTTTTTAACCATGTTTACTTATAAAAGAGATTCAGATTTATTTTAGAAATAGATGAATTACAAAAAAATACAATAGAAGCAAATTTTAAACAAATATAAATATTTGACCATGATTATGCGAAGAAAGCTCCTGTTGCTTTATTGGTGTCATTGAGTCCCAGCTCCACTGGATGAGTGACAGTTAAGGAGGAACCCTGAGAGAATGGGGGCCTGGGAGTCATCTCATCTCTCTTGCTCAGGTGCATGATCCTCTAGCCTCCACTGGGCACCGATAGGGACAGGTCAGCTTCCCTGCTTAGGGCGCCCACCAGTGGCCTGGAGGCATTGGACAGTGAGCCCAGGAATGGAAGGCATCCCTCTCCTTCACTGGGATCCTCCCTGTACCCTTCTGGGAAAGATTTGCTCTCTGGGTTGCTTCATGCACATGGCTCAGCACCTACAGTTGAACTGTGTCCCTATTCTGTATTTTCCTGTGACCCACTGTGAAGATTCATGGGGTCGCGGAGAGTCGGACACGACTGAGCGACTGAACTGAACTGAACTGAACTGTGAAGATGAAGGATGAGAATGAGAAAGAAGGAGAGAGGAATAGTCCAATGTCTGGTGATAAAGCAAAGTACAGACAGATGGACAATTAGGGAACAGAAGAGACCACACAGAGTACACAGAACATGTTTCTTTAATGCTGACATTTATCCAATGGCAGTTAAAACCCAGGTGGAATAAATGTTGTTCATTGTACTGTTTTAGGTGAAAATGGTAGAAATAAATGGAACTGTCAAAACTGTAAGCCTTCCTGTCTTCATTAAAAATAAAGAGTTAAGAAAGGAAAAGCAGTAGGCAGGGAAGCAAGAGTGTTTCGAGATTTGTTTTTGTTATTTTTCTTTTTCCTCCTAAGGCAACGTTCCTGATGAAGCTTAGCATTCAGATGCCCTGTTTTCTGCCCTGCTACTAATAGTTATTTCATTTTCTCCTCCCTTGGGAAGGGTCACCTAGAGCCCCACGTCCCACACCCAGCCCCTCCTAGCCTGTACATCTTCAGAGACCAGTTCTCCCTCACTAGCCTTCAAATAATCCTCCTCACCTGTTCTTCCTTCCAGTCCTGGGGAAATGCCTTCTCCAGAAGCTGTGCATGCATTAACCACACTAAACCTCTTAATGACCCTTTGAGAATCTCAGGTGGCGCTAGTGCCACCAGCCAATTCAGGAGACACAAGAGACATGGGTTCCATCCCTGGGTCAGGAAGATCCGCTCAAGTAGGAAATGGCAACTCACTCCAATATTCTTGCCTGGAAAATTCCATGGACAGAGGATCCTGGCAGGCTATAGTCCATAGGGTTGCAAAGAGTCAGACATGACCGTGCATGCATGCTTTAATGACACTTTGAGGGGGACTCTTTTCCCCATTTCACAGAGGTAGAAACTGAGCTTCAGAGAAGTTGAGCAACTGACCCTGGGTCGCACAACTTATGCCAGGACTGAGTGACAGAGCTAAGACTCAGAGCATCAGCTGACTCCAGAGAAGCAGACCTGCCCTACACCTCGCTGCTTTCCCAGGAAGTCACATGTACGTCTCCATGTACATCTCCATGTATGTCTGGTGCTAAAGAGGAAACTGAGGCCCAGAGAGGTGAAGTGGCTTGCCCACCCTGACCCTGCCAGATAGCCTTTAGCTAATACATTCAGATGCCCAAAAACTGCCACTGAGATGACTGCCAGCATTTTCTAAGAGAAATGCCAGTTTAGTTCCAATCTCCTTCTCCATCATTTTTTTTAAAGTCAGAGGCATAATAAAGAGCACAGCCATGGTTTTGCTTCTCATCATCCTTCATTTCCTCTCCCTACTCTTGAGTCAGGGTGCCAGTACACGACCACATGGCTTAGAATGGGTTGGCATGAGAAGAAGAAGGCTTGGGAAAGACATGAAAAGGACTGGCTCCCCCTCAGGTCATCTCCAACTCATGTCCTTCCTGTGTCCCTGCAGAATTCAACCTCAGTCTGCTGGGAAGTGACTGAAGTCAATGGCTGTCTGTGAAGGAAAGAACAGGCCGACGCACCAGGGAACTGAGAAGTACGTGGAAATCACACCGCACCTGCCCAGGTGTGGGGAGCCAGCAGACAAGCCCCAGCCCTCACATGGGAGAGGGCCAGTCACCAGTTTCTGTCAGATTCATATGCCTTATCAAGAAGAGAGACCAGACAGAGACATTCACTACTTCTTGAAACATGGAGGTTTAACAGGTCTATTGATAAGGTGGTAGAAAGAAGGTGAACTTGAGAATCAGATTTTGTTCAGAATTGAGACTAAGCTACTGACTTAAACTCTCTGAACCTCAGTTTTCTCATCTTTAAAATGGGACACTAGCACAGTGGGTGCTCAGATCTGTATTTGATGAAATGATACTGGAAGACTCAAATGACTCAAAGTCACTCGGATTACTGGTTTAAAATAAGCAGAATAATCTGACTCCTGTCCATCTGGAATCCAATTGCTCAGTGTGGAGTTCTACAGGCAGCCAAGATCTCGCTGGCTGACCGCACTGTGGTTGTTGTTGTTCGGTCACCGAGTCATGTCCAAAGAGTCAAGCATCACTGAGGTCATCCTGAAGTTTATCAGACACCTGAGAACTTATGTTGATTGCATTCTGGAGGTAACACACAACGCACAAAGTCAGCTCTCTCTCTGTTGTTCAAGTTGTTAGACCAACTTAAATTTGCAGGACCACTCATTTATGAGTAATGGTGTGCATGAATGCACACACACGCACACATGTGTGTGTACTCACTCACTCACAGGACCACAGAACTCACTAAAAAGCAGGAGTGAAAAAGCAAATATTACATTCAACCATCATGAGCCCCTGCAGAGCTCAAGAATGCATGTGAGTTTTCCCCCTAATATCCCAACAGGCTAGAGTATTTCTGAGTTTTTAAATAATGTATTTATTATCCAAACACTAGAAGACATCTTCCAGAAATCAGAAGCGTTTTGTCAAGAAGGAAAAGGAACTAACAAAACAGAAAATGAGCAGCATTTCTCAGATGTTTACGCACATCGCAACTTCAACAAATACAGGCCTGTTCTCGCCTTGTCTGTGATGGCTCTGCCAGCAGAGTGGGTGAAAGGGGCAGATTTCAGTTTTAAATGCCTCCTAATAGCATTTGGGCAAATTAACATACATGGCTGGACATTGGGTTCCAGTCACGGAATGCTCTTTTCCTGTCAGAAGCTCTGACAGCCCAGCGTCAGAATGAAATATCAGTAACCTCTTAACATTTTTCTTGATTTCTTTAAGAGTGAACATGAGACATATTAAGAACAACAAACCAATCATTAAACCCCAATGTGGTTCTCCTAGGAGCCAGCTCTATCGCTTTAATCAGATTACGAACAACTCATTCTCATCCCAGCCATTTATCTTCTTTGTTTATACACACACCAAGTGGCATTCTTCTTAGCATCAAAAAATAGTAATCAAAATTGAGAACCACAAAAGACCTTTCATTATGTATGGTGTTAAATAACATCTATTTGCTTTCATTAGTTTCCAAACAACAAGTACCCTGGTCCTGATTAAACCTGGCATGTGTTAATTACATCCGAGGTCCAGGGTTGTTTTGTCTACAATAAAGGATGCCTTAAGAACGAAGCCGGAGCTGAAATTTGAGGTTCCCAGGCCTCAGGAGTCACCTACCTCCAAGCACTTCTTCAGTGAAAGTTTCCAGCCTCAGAATGGCGGTCACAAATGTGAGCTTGTCACAGAAAGTTACATTTTTGGAGGGTTTTGTTTTGGTTTTAAGCCCTTGGCTTTATCACCCGTTTTATAGGCTGGAGTTAAATAGCAGCACAATGCAGTTTGCTCTCTTACTGCTCAGCACTAACAGCCATCATAAGCCATAATTAGAAGTAAAACCACCACATAAATAACATGGCAAAAAAATTGCCACCAGGACAAGCCAGACTGTGGCTCTGGGAAACTCTAGCGGGTCTGGGGTATCCATCATACTTAAGGGGCATTGCGTGTTTTAGCCCATATTTGTCTTACTAAAGTCAAAATGGGAGCCGTTTAGACTTTCAAAATAGCTCTTAAAAATAGACAATGCTGGTTTAAACAGACTGCTACTGAGTAGGTTGTAGAAACCCTTCGCTGGGAGGCAAGGACAGCTGCGAGGGCTGGGAGGGAGAGGATGGGAACCAGCAGGGAGGAAGGAGAAAGAGTGGCTGGCGAGGAAGAGGTCCGTGGACTTCCCTGCTCAGGGAGGTCTGGATCAATTTCACCACAGAACTGAGAAGTTCCTGCACACATCATAGAGCCAGAAGGTCACCCTTCCACTGGGGGAACCAGTGAAGGCCGGTGGCCTTGCATAGGTTGCTTCTGTGACTTATACTCAGTGATGAAGTGGGAACAGGAAGGCTAACATTTTTGGACATTTTGCTCGGTTTTTGTTAATTCTCTTAACAGCCTTAGGAAGTCAGAGAAAATAGAGTCCTGCCTTTGGACAGAGCCCTGAGCAAACAGGACCACCAGCCTGTTTTCTGCCTTTGACCTGTCCATTTGCAAAGAGTCAGCCGGTATTAACATAAGGAATTAACATAAGGGCGCCATACAAATAATTAGAAAGAAAGAAAGTGAAGTAGCTCAGTCATGTCCAACTCTTTGTGACCCCATGGACTGTAGCCCACCAGGCTCCTCCATCCGTGGGATTGTCCAGCCAAGAGTGCTGGAGTGGGTTATCATTTCCTTCTCTAACAAATAATTAGAAGCATTTCCTCTTTCCCTGATTTAGCCTCCCTGTCCCAGGGATTAGGAAACAAACTAGAGTAAGCTGGAATGGAAGGAATATGGACGGTGGTTTTTCAATGTGAATCACTTTAAAAACTGATTTAAGTACACGTACTTGCCTTTAAAAATTAAGTCATACGTAATTTTCTATGGAAGAGCCAGAATAGTTAAGGTCTCATCTTCATATAGGATGAAAGAAACATTCCTCAGAATGATCTAAAAGCCCATGCATTCTCTAAAAATGGATGATTTGCTTTCTCCTTTTCTTTCTTATTTTGCAAAATCAAACAAATAAAAACAAAACAAATGCATCAAAAACTCTGTGTCGAGAGTTTTCAAAGAAAAACAAAAAAGAAACATTTTGTCTGTATTAAGCAATGCATTTATTGGAATAGCCTTCTATATACACCCGTGGATATCACAGTTCCATTTCACATGTGGATTTTTGTCTGCATTTATATCTCTGCAGACCACATATGGCGTGACACCGACATTTTTTTAATTAAGATATGAAGTGCTCATTTTTTTTGTGGACCTGCTATATTCTAACAAATTTACTACACGTCTCAGAAAACACATAGCTTTGCCAAAGTTGGTGAGCAGCCCAGCATGGTTTATCTCCAGCCCACAGCTCTTTCCCTGAATTCAATACTGCAGGCACAATTTAATGCAAACCCAATTTATGACTTAATGCTCTAGGGACCGTAGTGGGAGATTGTTACATTATTCTTTTCTAATCCTATTTGTGTTTTAATTTGCTAAGTCTGTAATGAGGTGCATGCCTTGAATAGATTCAAGATCTTTCACATCGCTTTTGACTTTGTTTAATATAATAGATTTTACAGTTTGCATTAAATACCCAGGTGCTACGGTCAGTATTCTCTCTTTATTTTCTCAACTAGAGTGAATAAAATTACACCATGAAAGTAATTGTGTACATGTTTCCTTGTTTATTGTAATGGTTTATTTCCTATTATAATTCTTGATTCAAATTACATCTAGCTCTCCAAAAGTCAATTCTCCATGGGCTCTTACTTCCCCCTTTTCCTTACAACTGTTAGTCTCTGAAAACAATGGAGTTCTGGCTGACAGTTGATCAGTTGAGTAACAATAAGTTTTCTGGTTGAAGTTATGATACTTCAGTTAAATGGAAGGGAATAAAATGAGGAAGTTAAAAGGGAGGAAGGGAAGAAGGCAGGGAAGGAAGGAATGGGAGAAGGAGGGAAGGAAGGAAGGGAGGGAAGGAGACGGAAAAGGTGCTGTGTCACGGTACACTCACTATTTTATTTCTGATATTCAGCTGAAATGCGCCATCCCTAATCAGAGCTGCACCATCACCCAAATCCACAGTGTGTCATTTGCTGTCCATAACTGTGTTATAGCCAATTATAGCTAAATTCTCTGTTCTGTATGCACATTCAAAGGGCGTCTGGAATGCATTTTGCTATTTTCTGAATCCTATTATTGCAGACATGTTTATTACATTCAGAAGATGGCTCTCTGAAATTACACTGGAATTGTACAACCCACCTGCCATTTACAAACAAAAGGATTTAAACATTTCTTAACAAGGAGAAAGTTCATTGAGCTCTTTCCTGGTAACTTTTCTCATGTTATTTTCTTTCACAGCCATTTTTGTAAGACTCATTGCTCAAGCCTCTATATTTGTAAAAATATTTAAGTTCTCCAGTTAAGGTTTATTTTTAAATTGATAACAATACAACTGGTCAAAAAAGAGTTGCAAATTGGCTGTTGACAACTGGGGTAGATGCTTGTGACAATTTTCATTGTGAAATTTTTCTCAGACTATGTATAAAGGGATTGTAAAAGGGACTCTAAATTATATATATTTGATAGCTCTGAAATCACTCTTTTAGGTTGCCTGTCAAAAGAAAAAAATGTCAACTCATGTCCTTAAATTTTATTTGGGGCCATTTTAAGAGGCAAGTGAATGGTGTTAGAAAGACACATGATGTCTATTTGAAAACAGCACCACATCATTAATTATTAAGGGAGAAATGAAAGTGTTTCTAAGCCCAATGCTTTTCTTTTCGCTTCTCCTGAAGTTTATTCTCTTAAATCCCCCCCGACCCAAACCTACTTTATTACTGGTGTTTGCCTCCAAGAGCCAAGGGATATTACTACCTTTTTATTTGCTATTTTTACAGGACCCAACAAAGTGCTTTTAAAATATATAACCACTTAATTCAAGTCAAGCTTCTTCAATACTCCTTTCATTCAAGCCCTTTCTAATTTGTTTTCCTCCAGCCAGGAGCCCAGAGAAGACACTGTGATTTATGTTTTCATTTATTTATTTTATTTTGGCTTTTCATTTAAGAAAAGAGTTTCTTAACTCTTTTGTGCACACCCCCCACCACCCTCAATTCTGCATCATCTCACCCCACTCCACCCTTTTGTATTTGAAACATTAAGATTTTCTCAAGGCAAGACTTTGGAGTATTAAATGGATTTCTTCAGAGCTTTGACCATAGTCAGGAGGAGACTTGGCCTGGGGTACTTCTGGGGACATCGTGCGGGGGGGGGGGCTCTTTACAGCACTCAGGGTGGCAACACCCCACTGCATGACATTGCCATCTTCTTGAGGACAGGCTCTATCTCTTTCTTCCTTCAACACTTCACACCATGCCAAGTACACAGCTCTTTAGACAGAGCCCTGAAGGAATTCATCCTTTCCCCAGTGATGAAGAATGCTCTGGCATGGAGCTTTAATTAGCATGTTATTGCTCAAACTGACATACTGTTTTTGTTTGGGCACTAGGCATGGAATGGAGGAAACTTCTATGTGACATTTAAGAGCTAGGACTTAAGAGTTTTGAGCTATGGGTTTGAGTCTCAGTTCCACTTCTTACCCAGTGGGCTTAAGTGAGCTTTTCTTCTCCACACTGATTCACTGATCCAGCCAGTCAGTCAACAAAAACTTGTTAGGGACCTACCCCATGACAGGTGCGAAGTTAGGTACAGTGGATAAAAGGTAACAAAACAGGCGTGGTTCCTGACTGCACTGATCTAGTGAGGCCAACAGATGGGTAAACATTTTCCATGAAATGTGTCAGGCAGAATAACAAGGGATTCCAGGAACACCCTCTGGGAAACAGTGCTCTATCTCAGAGGTAAAGAATCAGCCTGCAACACAGGAGCTGCAGGAGACTCAAGTTCGATCCCTGGGTTGGAAAGATCTCCTGGAGGAAGAAATGGCAACCCACTCCAGTATTCTTGCCTGGAGAATCCCATGGACAGACAAGCCTGGCAGTCTACAGTCCACAGGGTAACAAAGGATTGGTCACAACTGAAGTGACTTAGCATGCATGCATAACACCTGCTTCATGGGGGCGCTATAAGAATAAATGAGTTAAGGTACAATGGTCCCCTGCATTGCTCCCAACTCGAAGCGAAATCTGTGCTGAAAAAAAAAATTGTAAAGTGATTATTGTCATTATTGCTAAGTACCACCCCAGGATTACCAAAGAAATTAACATTGGAGAACCACATAGTTCTTTTTTTTTAATAGAAAGAACTAAACAATAATGTCATCTGTAGAATGTTAAAGTAAATTTGGAGATAGTGAAATAAAATTAATAGGCCCTCTCAAGTAAAAGCCACTAGCAATTGAGTCTTTATCAAACATCAGCTTCTGTAGGGCAAAAAGGATCTGACAGCTTGGTTCTACCCACTGATAAACAGGACTCATTCTCCCCATTGAGCCTTAGACATTTTCAGCAGAAGAATGCTCTCCCAAAGCATTCTTATCAGTTTATGAAAGGTAATATTTACTTTCATTTAAAGAGAACCAGGAAGCATTTTTAAATGAGTATTTACCCATTGGGAATTGTATTGTATTTGCTCATGATAACTTCAGAAATAAAATTCCCACAAACTTTGACTTCACCTACCATCCAACAAAATTGCCCTTAGGACACCATGGTTCATTCCATGAAGTACAATGTCTTGGTGGATGCAGTGGTGGATAATGAAGCTCTCCAACACAATTCCTGAAAATAATAAAAAAAAATCAAGCATTAATGAGCGAGATCTTTGATTACTTACATCAATGTCACAAATATCTGTAGATAAATAATCTGTTAGTTGGAACAGAATTTATCCTAGGAGAGAGAACAGTCTTCATTTTTGCAAATACTTGATGGTCATTTTAGTGCCTTTAGATGGGGTCCAAGACAATTGTTCTGCTTGGTAACAAAGGAGTAACATTAGAGAAATGCTCTGCTTAGTAATTTTGTGTGCTGGGAGCAGCCTAAGAAGCAGAGAGAGGGGATGGGTATTTTGAGGGGTAGGGACAAGGCAGTTGATGTTTAGGAGAGCTGCAAAGAAGTTACATTTATGTGGTTATGATAGAGGCAATATTACCAAAAATGATGTCCAGTATTCAATTTTTAGTTAGCAGCCTGCCAAGCTGGATTGCTAAGTAACACTTGCTACATGTACGCACACAAATACACAGAACTGTCACCATAGGTCTCTCTTTCTTTTTTCCCCATATGTCTCTTTATATTGTATCATATGAGTAGTTATGGAAGCTCTCAAGGAAACTGAGGGTGTATTGGTGACCACAGGGCAGAGAAGATGGAGCAGCCTTGGGATCCAAGCAAGATCCAGAGGTCAGCAGTTAACAACGTATTGAAGGAAGAAAGAACACAAGCCCCTAGAAAGCCGCAGAAACCACAGGCAAGGCAGTGATACTTATACATCACGTGAACAAGGACATTTTAGCCTGTTTTACCCCACCTGGGCTATGGTGGTGTTTAGTCACAGTGCCGTGTCCAACTCTTTGTGATTCCATGGGCTGTAGCCCGCCAGGCTTCTCTATCCATGGAACCCTCCAGGCAAGAACACTGGAGTGAGTTGCCATTTCCTTCTCCAACCTGGGTTATATATCTACATATAATCTATAACAACCCCTTGACTCTCCTTTCATTGGAAATTCTTCCAAGGCAAGGTAACCTGAAAATTTAAACTGCTATACTGGATGAGCCCTCGTGTCAGATTTTTGAGTAACTGACAAGTTACTTTTCAGATTTTCAGAGATACCAGCAAGGCTCCCTTGCATGCTGGTGGCACTATCCCTTTAAGATGAATTCCCCCACTGTCATCAATGAATGGTTTCTGATCTAATGATTAATTGATGGCAAAGAGTCTCTAATGACCTAATAGCTCATTAGGGTTGACTAAGTCAGGAGGAGTCTTTGAAAATGTTTTTATTCCACTGTGAGGCTTTGTGAATTTTCTGGTACATACATCAGACCACAGTCCAGATTATTAAACCTACAAATATGAAACCACAGCAAGAACAGGATGGACCTACAACTATAACTTAGGAGTATAAGGGCAACTAGTGAACCCACATGACAGAGATGTAGAACACTGCCAAAATCATATAATGGGAAACTAGAGAGAGATTTGCTGGGAGCCAAATGGGTTCCCAATAGGTGATATGCCAAGAATTAAACTGTCACCATGAGAGTGTGGGTAAACTCACCTTTCATTCATCATCTAATAAATTCACATTTATTAAATGCATATCACTAATATGGTGTGTGTGTGTGTATATATATATATAGTATCAATTTATGCGATTGCAATGGTCACCTCACACATAAGAAAATTAAACCTCTGACAAGTTAGGAGGCTTGAAAGAGTTATATAACGTTTGCTTTATACATATACACCAGGTCAGCAACAGATCTGGGACTCAAATCTAGGTCTCTCTCTAAAATCCCTGCTTCTTTATTTTTCAACACATTGTCCCATAGCAGGGTTCAACAACTCAGGCATCTTATTTCTTGTCAAATATTTGCTTCTAAAGATACAGGGAAAGGTGATTACTGTTGGTATTCATTTTTACAAACCAGTCGATTCTGGTAGCATGAATCGTTAAAATATCCAGGTGAGTTCCAAGCCGTAGTGCTGAAGAATTCTCATTCATCTCTTCTTTCTTGCACAGAGCCTGACACTCCTGAGCTTTCACGAGGATGCTCTGTGGATGGATGAGCTCCCTTCCTGGCAACAACCCTCATCTGCTGATGGAACTGGAACTGCCGAGAAACAGGAAAACAGATGAGAAGCAAGGATCCTGGAATACTGACCTTAGAGTGCAGAAGTGTCTCTAATTAAATTTGTCTCTAAGTAATACTTTTGTTCAGTACAACAAATCCCACCTAATATTTAAGTGAACTTCAAGTTTGAAGAGAAAACAATTATCAGGGAAGAGATGAGGGTATCAAGACCATGGCCAAGGGATAGATTTCAAAAGAGAGGTATGTCCATAAAATTTGGCCAAGATATTTACTCTCCAACACCACAGTTTAAGAGTAAATAAATATCTTGGCCAAATTTTATGGACATACCTCTCTTTTGAAATCTATCTCTGGTGCTGGAGAAGACTCTTAAGAATCCCTTGGACTGCAAGGAGATCCAACCAGTCCATCCTAAAGGAAATCAGTCCTGAATATTCATTGGAAGGACTGATGCTGAAGCTGAAACTCCAATACTTTGGCCACTTGATGCAAAGAACTGACTCATTTGAGAAAACCCTGATGCTGGGAAAGATAGAAGGCAGGAGGAGAAAGGGAAGACAGAGGATGAGGTGGATGGATGGCATCACCGACTCAATGGACATGAGTTTGAGTAAACTCCAGGAGTTGGTGACGGACAGGGAGGCCTGGTGTGCTGCAGTCCACAGGGTTGCAAAGAGTTGGACACGACTGAGCAACTGAACTGAACTAAACTGATTTTCTCTCCAACTTCCATCCACAACGACTGAGGGCTGCTTCCAGGAGCTTTAATGCCCCTGGACTTCAGGCTCCTGCTGGTGGGATAAAGCCCTTATGGTAGAGACAGGCTTGCTGAAGGATGCTCAAGACAAGTACCAAGGGAAAAGGCAATATGAGCAGGCCTTTGAAAGCATCTGCTACATGCACTTTTTTTCTAGAAGAATGACCAGAACAGCCCCAAGGCCCACATCTGTTCATGAACATACAGAATAGGAACATATTTTTACCTTAGTAGTGTGTAGTTGATACACCCTCCCCAGTACCAGGAGAGTATATAATACTAGCATAAACATCCTGAAATATGTCCAGCTATGGAGAGGCAGCTGTTCATCCCTCTTTTAAAGGATTCAGGCAATGTTGGTTGACCTCTATTATAGAACTGGCATATATTAACTGAAATAATACTTTAACAGTTTTTTAGTACCCAACTATATGTTCTGTTATAAGGAATAGCAAATGTTTAATCATAAATATTTTAATGGCTTCAGGGATTCATGGTATTCAATGACCGTGTTAAATGATAATAATCACATCTGGTTTATTACTACAGTAATTCAGCAGCTTCTCTTCAGCAGTTATTTTTTATTATATGTGCTGTGCTAGTGTCATGGTCATTTATAGCAGTAATATTTTAAAGTGGCTCATTTGTTTGTTTAAGGACAGTTTCACAATATATTTCTGTATTAATATACATTTTACACTATTATTTCCAAGCTGCCACTGGAAAATTGATCCTAGCCTGTTACGACTGGAGAGGCCAAAGACACTTGAAATGCCCAAGCAGAGATGGAGTGGGGTGACCGGATGGGGCTGTCCTAGTGCCCACTAGGGTTATGACAATGGCAGTGAGCCTTACTCATGAATGAAGGTGTGTGCTAAGAGTTGTCATTGTTTAGTCACTAAGTCATGTCTGACTCTTTTGTGACCCTATGGACTGTAGCCCTCCAGGCTCCTCTGTCCATGTAATTCTCAGGCAAGAATACTGGAGTGGGTTGCCATTTCCTTCTCCAGGGATCTTCTTGACTTAAGGATTGAACCTGTATCTCCTGAATTGGCAGGTGGATTCTTTACTGCTGAGCACTGTTAAGCAATAATAAATATAAAGGGAAGATCCTAGATTTGGGGAGTCATTTCAGGTGAAATACCATTTGATACCATGCAAAAGCATTTGGAAAGAACCCAAAATTGCATGGTTTGCAAGACTTGAGGTCATCATCAGGCCTCGGCAGGCTCCTCAGCATCAATAACAAAATAACAGTGAGGAGGCTAAGAGTGAGAACCTGTGAACTCATGAGAGTGAAGCAAGGGCAGATCAAGGTTAGTCGCTGGGTGGCTTAGACACTGACAGCAATTTCAAATCTACTCAAAATGAGCATTAGGAGTGAATCGCTGAGGCGTGGGCAAGCAGTGCCCCATCCCTGTCCTTATTTGAGTAGTTCAGAACAGCAGGGATTTCATTGGATTTGTGTGCAATGCCCAGTGTACATTTGCCCTGTAAGTCACAAGGTGTTGCTTGTGATGGGGTAAATATTAGCCTGAAATCACATATTGCTCTTCAGTGGGGAGGGAGAAGGGAAGGGGTTCTTAATAACCGAGGAGAGTTAATTTTCTGTGACATTCTGCTGAACCAGGTTTTGGAAATTCAGAGAAGCCCGGAGAAAACTGCCAGGCTCCTGATCTGCTTTCTCTTGGCTAGATCCTGATTGGCTGGGTGACAGAGGGCAAATAGCTTTTACAGCTATGAATGATGTATGACCGTAAAATGGTCTGTAACCAGAAGTGCCAACTGACATGCCTGCTGATTTAACCGACACCCAGGGTTATGATTGCACAGAGATGCTTAAATAAACACGTGCTAGGTTTGAGGCTGTTTCCTAAGCAATCATTTCTCTCTCTCTTCTTTTCCATTTTATCTTACTTCATCATAAAAACAAAGAGAGTAAAACTACAATTCCCTGTTTTACAGTGATGAAGATGTACTCATTGCCCTGGCAGTTCCTGTCTTCCTACTGAGTCTGGCCCTTTTTTCCTCGTCTACCTGCAGGGGGCGCTACGATAGACTATGGAAGCCCAGGCCGGTCTGGCCACTGCAGCCACTTGAAGAAGCTGCCCCTTGTGAGTGGAAGAGATATCTTCTATTTAATTTTGCACTCGGGGAATTAGGAAAAGAGAGCCCTGAAGTTGCTTTCAGTCAACGGAAGGGGAAGATTTCCTTTCAGCTGCTGCTGCTGCTGCTAAGTCACTTCAGTCGTGTCCGACTCTGTGTGACCCCATAGACGGAAGCCCACCAGGTCCCCCGTCCCTGGGATTCTCCAGGCAAGAACACTGGAGTGGGTTGCCATTTCCTTCTCCAATGTGTGAAAGTGAAAAGTGAAAGTGAAGTCGCTCAGTCGTGTCCGACCCTTAGCGACCCCACAGACTGCAGCCTACCAGGCTCCTCCATCCATGGGATTTTCTAGGCAAGAGTACTGGAGTGGCTTGCCATACAAATCACCAAAGATGGGAAGATGCTCTTCCCATGATGGTCCTCCAACTGGAAAGTATCCCATGAGCTGATAGGTTTCTTCTGATATATTTGCTACATTCAGAGCAGTGGGGATTCGTGCAGTTAGATTTGGGTCTGAAAGTTTAATCTGGATGATGCTTTTCATATGTCTGCTGAATAGTCATTAGAGGAATATAAATTTTACTTAATGTGTAAGTTTTCTCAAATAAATTGATCAGAAACCCATTAGACATCATAGAGCAGTCCTGGTTATATCAGTGGAAAATATCTCATAAGATCCATTTGACTTTATATTCCAGACTTAGTCAAATGGCAAATCAAATCCCAATTTTTCTCCAATGGATCTTGACTGTGTCTCACAATCTCTTGCAGAGAGTCTCCAAGCAGACAATACCGATTGATTTGAGTTTGCATTCAATATAAAATTCAGGTGCGTCTCCTGTTCTAGAACTTTTAGCTCCCTACTTTTGAAGGAGAGGAATTTACAGAATTTTCCATCTTTTTCTATTGCCAGGATGGTTTTCTTTTAAGGTAGTAGAATTATTTGTTTATCAAAAAGTATGCAAAATCTATGAACCCATCTGACTCTGGTGCATTTTTCAATGATAAACATTTAATCATCTTTCTTTTATGGCATTTGGTCTACTCAAGTTTTCGTTTATTCTTGGATGAATTTTGATAGTCTGTGCTTTGTTGTTGTTGAGTCACTAAATCGTGTCCAACTCTTTTGCAACCACATAGACTATAGCCTGCCAGACTCCTCTGTCTACGGGATTTCCCAGGCAAGAGTACTAGAGTGGGTTGCCATTTCCTTCTACAGGGAATCTTCCTGACCCAGAGATCAAATCCACATCTCCTGTACTGGAGATTCTTTACCACTGAGCCACCAGTGGGAAACCTGGATAGTGTGTGCTAGGAAATTATTTTAGATTTCCAAATTTATTGCCATTTGTTGCATGCAGTGTTCTCTTTGATTTTAAAAAGAGATTCCTGCAGAAGTAGTTATACCTCCCTTTTTCATTGCTAATCTTGCACATTTTTGCTGCTCCCTTTTTTTCTTAGTCAAACTTCCAAGAGTTTTTTCTATTTTATTGGTCTTGACACCCAGCTTTGGGATTTATCAATTCTTTCCATTATTTCCTTTTTGTTTCCTATGCCATTTATTTCAACTTTTGTCTTTATTAATTTCTCTTTGTAGTTTCATTTGTCGCTGTTGTCATTTTTACCTCTTAAGATTAGTACTGAAGTTTTAGGGGGGAGGAATTCTCCTTAATAATAAAAGCAGGGGTCAGCAACCTATTGCATGTGAGCCAAATTGGACCCACAGCTTGTTATTGTACAACTTGGCAGCTACATTATTAAAGCATTATCAGAAGAAAAAAACTCTGTAACAGAGACCATATGGCCCACCAAGCCCACCAAGCCCCAGCCCATTACAGAAAAGCTTTCTTAACCCCTGATAAAAGCATTGGCTCTACTTTTCCCTCTGAGTACAGCTTTCAGTCTGTCCCATAGATCCATAGGAAGTGTTCTACTTTCCCTTATTGATTAGACATGTCATCATTTACTTTTCGATTTTCTTTCATCAAAGAGTTATTTAGGAGTGTATTTCATACTAAGTATATTTTACCCACCTTTAGATTATTCATGTCTAATGTTATCAACTTATAATAAGAGAATGTGGCCCATCTCCAGTGGGAGGGCATCTGTCCCAATACATCTGACTGGTTTTTCCTGTCTGATCCTGGAGGCACCAGGGTTTACTACTCACATACAACATTTTTGTTATTATGTAGTACTTTTTAAACTTTCGAAAACCCATGTTCCCCTGACCACCTTTTTTTTTGTCACTCAAGATTTTGTTTAATTGAGATATAATTGTCAGATAACATTAAGTTTAAGGTGTACAACAACATTGATTTGATTCATTTCTGTATTGCAGTATGACTACCAGTATAGTATTAGCCAACACCACCATTATATCATGTAATTATCATTTCTTTTTTGTGTGATAAGAACAATTAAGATCTAGTCTCTTGGCAACTTTGAACTTTTTAACACAGTATTGTTGTCTATAATCACTATGCTGTGGATTAGATCTCCAAGACTTATTTATCTACTAATTGCAAGTTCCTGAACACTTTTGATAAGATAAAATCCTCTTCTCCTCCTTTACTAATAATTGACTTTTGATCTAAATTAAATGTTGAAAATGAAATAAATCAAAACAATGGGAAAAATAGTGCTCTGCTTTCAAAGTGCTAACTCCTGAAATAGTGACACTCCATCTTTAGGGTCGCAGTCACTACTCCAGAAAAATTTGCTGTAGTCTGACATGTCACATTTCTAGTCAGATGGGACTCCCGGACTCCTTAATCACTGGACTATGCTCATTGTGATCAACATGACAAAGCTCTTTGGTGTAATGTGAGTGATATAGACAAATACATTTGAACCTGGGCATCAGTAAACATGTGGTTCAGTAAATAAAGATGTCCAAGAATTCAGGTTGACAGTGGAAGTAGCACTCAGAATTTTGATACCACCACTATACACATTGGACTACATGAAAACAATGACTTAATTACCTGGGTTCCAAGGAAAGAAACTTTCAGTCTCTATGAGTTATATAGAATTTAAAATAAATAAATAAATGCCACATACTGTGGCCCAGAAAGACAACTTGGTAACTCAGACTGAGGTTGGTACTTGCCTTAGTGAATTCAGTTGTCTAGAGTCTGGCCTCAGTTCTATAGAAATGTCATTGCATTTATGACTGGAAGTTGATTGCACATAGGGATACTATTACATGATAGCAAGTCTCAGAGAGACTTATATCAAATCATACGCCAACTTCTTTATATATTATGAGAAATGGAACTGTTATGTGGGTGGAACTTTTGTGTGTTCATAGCCAGTCAGTCAGTCAGTTCAGTTCAGTCGCTCAGTCCTGTCCGACTCTCCGCGACCCCATGAATCATAGCATGTCAGGCCTCCCTGTCCATCACCAACTCCTGGCCGGAGTACACTCAAACTCATGTCCACAGAGTCGGTGATGCCATCCAGCCATCTCATTCTCTGTCGTCCCCTTCTCCTCCCGCCCCCAACCTTTCCCAGCATCAGAGTCTTTTCCAGTGAGTCAACTCGTCGCATGAGGTGGCCAAAGTATTGCAGTTTCAGCTTTAGCATCAGTCCCTCCAATGAACACCCAGGACTGATCTCCTTTAGAATGGACTGGTTGGATCTCCTTGCAGTATAAGGGACTCTCAAGAGTCTTCTACATCCCAATAAAACCTTTTGTCCCATAAAGTCATTAATATACTGCACCACCCTTATTCCTTCTTTGTATTTCTGTGGGTACTCAAAAGTACCACTGAGTTCATCAACTGATGAATCAGCTAAGTTGCTCAGTCATGTCCAACTCTTTGCAACTCCATGGACTGCAGCCCAATTTCCCTGTCCATTACCAACTCTTGGAGCTTGCTCAAACTCATGTCCACTCATGTCAGTGATGCCATCCAACCATCTCATCCTCTGTAATCCCCTTCTCCTCCTGCCTCCAATCTTTGTCAGCATCAGGGTCTTTTTCATTGAGTCAGTTCTTCACATCAGGTGGCCAAAGTATTAGAACTTAAGCTTCAGCATCAGTCTTTCCAATGAATATTCAGGACTGATTTCCTTTAGGATTGACTGGTTTGATCTCCTTGCAGTCCAAGGGATTCTCAAGAGTCTTTTCCCACACCACAGTTCAAATGCATCAATTTCTTCAGAACTCAACTGATGAATAGTTAACTAAAATATGGTGTATCCACACAATAGAATATTGTTTGTCAATAAAAATTAATGAAGCAATGCTACAACATGGATGAATTTTGAAAACATTATGAAAAGTGAAAGAAGCCAGTCACAAAAGATCACATAATGTTTGATTCCATTTATATGAAAAGTCCAAAACAGACAAATCCACAGTGACAGGAAATAGATTAGTGGTTGCTGCCAAGGGATGGAAAAGGGGGCTGGGAGTTGGGCATGGAGGTATCTGCTAAAGATTTATTTTAGGGGCTGATGAAAATGTTCTAAAATTGATTGTGCTAATTGCACAAATCTGTGACTATATGGAGAACCTTTGAATTATATGCTTTAAATAGATAAATTATATGGTATTGAATTATATCTGAATAAAACTTATACCAAAAAAGAATGACTGAGATAATTTTGGATCGTAGTGCTTCTAGGTTGATATCTTCACATCTTTGTACTGGATTTCAAAGGAGCATTTGTGTATTTTCGTACATGAGCATTTCATTCAAGTCTCACAGTAGATGGCAGGAGCATAAGAAAGCAAGCAAAAACACCCAAGCACATTTAAAGACTCTACCTATACTGAATCCACTAACATTCCATAGACCAAGCATGGCCACGCCTAAACTCAGTGACGAGAGTATATATTCGGTCTGCTCTACCAGGAAGCATTGCCAGTGTCATGTGGTAAAGGATATGGATGTATAGTCCTTTTATGGGACAAGGTGGTGAACGTGGAATGATAATCGAATTCATTACAGGTGACCGTTTCTTTTCTGGGGGTGGCAGTAGGGGAGTGTGGCCCTAACACAATGGGATGCTGACACATTCATGCAGTCAAAATGCTGTGTTTGATAGCCATTGCTCCAGCTTCTTTCTTTGTTCAGTTTGGTACAAATTGGGAGGACGAGGAAGGAGTGTGCAAGGCTTCATGGCCAGCCATTCTGAGTTCAAATCCCAGCTCCTCCATTAACTGTAAACTTGAACAGTAACTCTTTTTAGCCTGGTTTCCCATCTGTGAAATAGTGACTAAAATGCTTTCCTCCAGAAAAGTCATGAAAACAAAATGAACGAATACACACAAAAAAGCCTAGAACATAGCAAGAATTCTGTAAATACTGGCTTTCTCATCCCTCTCTAAGGCAACAGGAAAACAACGTAAAATGGCTATAAATTATCTAAAATAAACAAGCCAATTGCCCTTATTAACTATAATTGGTACGAGAATAATAAGCCAAGGATCCACATCTAAAAAAGGCAAAACACGTTCGCTTTGCTTTGCTCACAACCATCTCTGAGGTTTTGCTCTTCACCATAAATGGCAAATTTGTTTAATTCTGGGAGAATCAAATCCCACCTAATTTCTAAATATACGTAATTGCCAAGCATAAGAGAGTAATCAATTAGAACAGAAGTTAACTTCAGAGTCAGTTTGTTTAAGTTTAAAAAAAAAGTCAAAGCCACTGAATTCCAGAAACCACTCTGCTAAAGACAGCAGAGATGCCCTGAATTTAACCTACCCACACCCCAGCTCTCTCCTAGTTAAGGCAAAGCTCTGACTGAGCTTTTAAGAAGCTGGAGGGATCAGTTGCTGGAGACAGATGGGGAGATTTTATAAACCAGATAAGAGGCCTGTGGGGGCATTAAGCACCTTCCCCATGTTTCAAGTGAGAAAAAATCCAGTTAATCTGCTACAATTAGTGTCTTAAAGGGCCTGAAGTAGTCGGGGCTCAGGCCACTTTCTTACTCACCAGCACACTAGGGTGCCTGTCCCACGTGGCAATGATTCCACATGGGCATTCACACCTCAGTGGCAGGAACAGCAGGAAAGCACAGCTTCCTCCCAAGTTGGGTAAAGTAAAGACCGGAACATTTTCCAGAAGCACCTCCCCACCACCCCATGTTCCCAACCTGGAATGAAGAGTCCTTGTTTCACTTAACACTCTACACCGAAGTTGGAGATAGAAAATGAAACAGTAGCATCTATAATATGCCAAAGGATGATAAGTACCGTGGAAAAACTAAACCCGGGAAGTGGAAGAAGTGCTGGGCAGGCATAAGAGCAATCTCAGATGGGGGTGACGAGACGGCCTGGCTGAAGGGGCAGCATCTGAGCAAAGACAGGAAGATGGTGAAGGAGTGACCACTGGGCCAGTGGAGCAAAGGCCCAGAGGATGAGCACCCAGAGACACCCAGAGATGAGCAGGGGATGAGCATTCCAACAAAAGGACCAGAGGAAGGTCAGTGTGGCTAGAGCAAAGTGAGCTATGGGCAGAGGAAGAATGAAGGTCAGCGAGGCAATAAGGGGAGGGGGTCAAGGGCCCTGGTGGCCAATATGAGGATCTAGACTGTTATTCTGTGTCACATGAGAAGACATTGGAGAGTTTTAGGCAGAGACATGACATGCACTGCTCTATTGGATGATTGACTCAAGTATAGCACTGTATAAATCACAAATGTACAATATTTGTTGCTCAGTTGTGTCCAACTCTTTTGTGACCCCATGGTCTGTAGCCTGCCAGGCTCCTCTATCCATGGGATTTCCCAAGCAAGTGCCCTAGAGTGGTTTGCCATTTCATTCTCAGGGGATCTTCCTGACCCAGGGATTGAACTCATGTCTCCTGAATTGGCAGGCAGATTCTTTACCACTGAGCCACCAGAGAAGTCCCATGTATAATATAATTATTCACAATTTTACAATGTTTACTCCATTTATAGTTATTATAAAATATTTGCTATATTCCCAAACTGACCTGTTTTAAGAGGCAAATTCTGGCACCTGTGTTGAGAAATATTTCATGGTGGGACAGGGCAGAAACACGGAGAGGAGGTGTGATAATCCAGGGGAGCAGAGAGGGAGGCTGGGAAAGAGGCGGATGTTGTAGGGGTGGGGAGAAGTCGGAAAGAAATCCTCCATGAAGGCGACTAGGCTTAATTCTGCACTGCCACCCATCATGGCTGCATGTTATTCATGGGAATTTACTTAAGTGCAGAACTCATACATAATACGGGGGAAAGTCAGAGTTTTGGGGAAAGTAAAAAAAAAGTGTCTGGCTTTTAATCAAATTAACTTCCTTATAGGTCATCTACTAAAAGGAAAACCATAGATATTGGTTTCAGTTTCCACTCAGTTCAGTTCAGTTCAGTTCAGTCACTCAGTCGTGTCCAACTCTTTGCAACCCTATGGACTGCAGCACCACAGGCCTCCCTGTCCATCACCAACTCCTGGAGTTTACTCAAACTCGTGTCCATTGAGTTGGTGATGCCATCCAACCATTTCATCCTCTGTCGTCCCCTTCTCCTCCTGCCTTCAATCTTTCCCAGCATCAGGGTCTTTTCCAATGAGTCAGCTCTTCCCATCAGGTGGCCAAAGTATTGGAGTTTCAGCTTCAACATCAGTCCTTCCAATGAACACTCAGGACTGATCTCCTTCAGGATGGACTGGTTGGATCTCCTTGCAGTCCAAGGGACTCTCAAGAGTCTTCTCCAACTCAGACTCCCTCAAAGCAGTGTACACACCTTGTTGTTCAATTCCCCCAGTCATGTCCTACCCTTTGCAACCCCATGGACTGCAGCACTCCAGGCTTCTCTGTTCCTCACCATCTCCTTGAGTTTGCCCAAGTTCATGTCCATTGAATCAGTGATGCCTTCCAACCATCTCATCCTCTGTCACCCTCTTCTGCCCTCAGTCTTTCCCAGCATCAGGGTCTTTTCCAATGAGTTGGCTGTTTGCATTAGGTGGTCAGCAAATTGGAGCTTCAGTTTCAACATCAGTCTTTCCAGTGAGTAGTCAGGGTTGATTTCCTTTAAAACTGACTGGTTTTATCTCCTTGCTGTCCAAGGGACTCTCAAGAGTCTTCTCCAGCCCCATAGTTCAAAAACATCAATTTTTCAGTGCTCTGCCTTCTTTATGGTCCAGCTCTCACATCCATACGTGACTGCTGGAGGAGGAAATGGCAAATCACTCCAGAATATTTACCATGAGAAACCCATGAACTGTATAAAAAGGCAACACTCATTCTTTCTCTCTGGGCACATCCTCGTCCCTTCTCCCCTCCTTTTCCTCTGGGTCCCTCCTAAGATTTCTGTAGGTTTCCTGGGGATGCCCTGAAGCTGGGGGAACCCATGAACTTTGATTCCTCTGACTGCCACCTCCCAGTGCCTCTGGACAGCCAGAAATCCAGCTGGCTGGCTGTGCACTGACACTCCTGCAGGGCCTGGGCTGCTGGCCAGGAGCAGGTTGTGGAGTTTGCGGCTAAGCGAGGGCAGATTGCTGGAGTTTGGTCAAGAGAACAGATGTGCATAATGGGCCAATCTGACCACAGAGAAACATTTCCCAGTACCTTTTAAAGGTGCACGATTGCCTGGTTAAGCCAAGACAATTTGACAGACATTACCTTGTTCATAAACAGAGAGAGAGCATGCCCTTCCTCCCTGCGGGTGTGCAAATGATCAGAGAAGAAGCCAAGGACCTCAGAAATACTGCAGCGCAGCTTCGAGAAACAAATGCCCATGGAAAGGACCCAACAGCATATTAATAGCCTGGATGTTACCACACCCAAGCCAAAGCAAGAAGCTATTGATCATCTGTTCACACTTTGTTTCAGGGCACAAGTGGAGTTATCTTTACACCAGAGGACAAAACCTTCCATTACGTTTAAAGGAGCCCACCCTGCAGACCTTTCACTCACTCCTCCAATACCTACCCAGCATCTGTCCTTCTTAATAGTGCCTGCTCCTTCTAGGAATTTCATGGAATCCCAAGGAAATGGCAGCATCTTTGTTTCTAAGACACTTAAAAATAGAGCAGGGGAGACCAGATGTCCATTAAGTGAAACACCAAATACAATATAGTGGAAATGCTGAGAGAGAGAAAGGGCTTCATACATGAAACCAATCAAATATTCCCTCCACCCTGCCTGGAATGTTCCATCCTCTTCCACCACCATCCATCCACCTTCTGTCATCCCATGACTTGCACATATGACCACCATCATCTCCTTTGAGACTGAACATTGGTATCAATTTCTGGATGATATCTCCTCCAGCATACACCTCTCTCCTCTGCTTCCTGTTTCTGGGGCACTAAACTCATGGAGTCCTCCCCTCACATCTCTCTTTCCCACCAATCCATGCACAATGCTTGGCACATAATGTATGCTCAGTTAATACTGAAGTCCATGAAATCAAAGTCTGGACTCTGATTTATCTGAGGGAGCTTCACAGAGTCATTTCTTTGAAGGAATAGGAGAGAATATGAACAATAACATGGAGGCATATTGAGCAAAACAACTTACTCCTTGAGTATGTGACATATTTAAGCCAAGTTCTTCTCGTGATATATAGAATGGAAAAAACCCTAGGATTACTCAAAATGTAAGAACCTCCCCCCGAAAAAAGTTAATTTTAGATGTGCTAAGGAAAACAATGAGACCTGTATCAGCAAGATGGTGGGAGACTCTCAGGGAGCAGTGGGGAGAGTGAGATTGTGGAGATAGGGAAAGCTCAGGTAGATGTGAGAAGGTCTTGGAGCACTTAAAGGAACTGGGTTCAGGGTCACAAAGGGGAAGAGAGAAACAGGGTTCACCATAGTATGACTGCCTGGACATTCTCTAGGCAAAACTCACAGAGTTCATCAGCCTGAATGAGGTGATTTCAAAAAAGGGACTGTCACCCAAGAATCAAGGGGGAACCTGGAAACCAGCAGATATCCCCCACCCTGGCCCTAAGAAACTGCCACTCTGCTCTCTGTCACTATGGATTAGTTTTGCTTTTTCTATGACTAGGTAGAAAAGAAATCACACATTATGTAGTCTTTGGTTCCTGGCTCCTTTCTCAGTATAATGCATCTGAGATTCATCCATGTTGTTTCATGCTTAGTTCTTTTCCTATTATTGCTGAGTAGTATTCCATTGTATGGATACACTATAATTTCCTTATCCTCCCAACAGTTGATGGCCATTTGGATTTTTCTAGTTTTTAACTGTTACAGATAAAACTACTATGGGCACTCATGAATGAATTTTTGTAGGAATACATGATTTTATTTCTCTTGGTAAATTATCTAGGAATGGAATTTTGAGTGTATTACTTATAGTCATGGTATAATTAACTTTACAAGAAATTGCCAAACTGTTTTTCAAAGCAGTCATACCATCTTGCATTCCCACAACAGTGTATGAGAGTTCTAGTTGCTCCATGTACTTATTAACACTTGGTATTGTCAGTCTTTCTTCGATTTTAGCTATTCTCATCAGTATACAGTAATATCCCATTGTGGTTTTGATTTCAGTCTTCTACATGACCAAAGATGCTGAACAGCTTTTCTTGTTCTTTTGTGCCATTTATACATTTTCTTTTGTAAGATCATGTAAATTTATGTACATATTTTATGTAAATTTAACACAAATCTACAAATAAATTTACAATTTTCCGTGTAATTTATGTAAATTTCTGTACATATTTTTGTCCATTTTAAAAACTGAGTTGTTTTTATTATTATTGAATTCTTAGAAATCTTTACATATTGATCCAAATGGTTTTTTTTGTGTGTGTGTGAGATGTATGTTTTGTGAATATATATCTGGCTTATTTATTTAATCCCTTATGGTATTTTTCAAAGAGTCAAAATGTCTTATTTAATCAAGTCAAATTTAACTCTTTTTTACGATTATTGCTTTTAATGTCTTAAGGCAAATTTATCTAAAGGAAAATTATACAAATATTCTCTTTTCTTCTATATTTTATAATTCCAGCTTTTACAAGGAGTTGTCTGAGCCATTTCAATTAACACTTATGTATAATATGAGATGGAGAAGACAATGGCAAGCCACTCCAGTACTCTTGCCTAGAAAATCCCATGGACAGAGGAGCCTGGTAGGCTATAGTCCATGGGGTCGCTACTAGTCAGACATGACTGAGCGACTTCACTTTCACTTTTCACTTGCACGAATTGGAGAAGGAAATGGCAACCCACTCCAGTGTTCTTGCCTGGAGAATCCCAGGGATGGTGGAGCCTGGTGGGCTGCCGTCTACGGGGTCGCACAGAGTCGGACACGACTAAAGCAGCTTAGCGGGAGCAGCAGCATAATATGACATAAAGATCAAGATTTGTTTTTTCCATATAAATTTCCATTTGTTTCAGCATCGTTTATTGAAAAAGCTACCTTTCCCAATTTAACTGCTTCAATACCTTTGTCAAAACACGACTAACCAAATACATGTTGATCAAGTTCATTGGTTTTTTAAAAAATCAAATATTAAACTTTGAATCCAGTAAATTTCAAAAAAGGTTATTCAATGCTATTGAAGATGGGTCAAATCAGGGAATATGTTCAGGACATTTGAAAAATGAGAACAGCCCTGATGTGCATGTGTGTGTGTACATGTGTGTGTTTGTGTGTGTGTGTACGTCTTCAACAGGCACCAGCCCTGGGAAAGCAGAGACTGGGCCTGACTCAGAGACTCAGGCTTGTCTACCCAACGTGTGATACACAATAGGTTCCCAATACACACATTCATTGAATAAACAAAAGAATGAGTGAGCAAGTGAATGAATTTTTGGTAGCCCATTATACGATATCGTGGTTATTGCTACAGCCCCCAGCACAGCTATTTATTTCCCCAAATTTATTCACACTCACCACAGTCTCCAAGTGGTTCATCCTCTACATGAAACAGCAACTTGGACTAAAACCAGGAGGTTCTCACCATCCTTTAGTGAGAGGAAACTCAGTGTTGGGGGGTGGAGGGTGGGCTCCCGCCTGGGTTTCTATCTGGCTCCTCTACCTCTCTGTGCCTTAGTTTCCTTATTTTATAGCAGTTCTATGAGGACTCACAGAGCTATTGCCTCCAGATATACAACTTCTTCTATAATTCAACTCCTTTTCTGATTGTCAGTCCTCACTTCCCCAGGAGGGAAGAGACAGCAGGCAGCTGACTCACTGTTCACAGCCACTGGAGGTCCCTGTGGAGAGGTCTACATTCTTGGCCAAATAGTCCATTTGGACCTGGCTGCTCTCCTCTTCTGAGCCAGCCCGGTGCTGGCAGCATCTGGAGCTATCCCCAGAGACTCCCTCCCAGGGGCTGTGGGAGACCCAGGCAGCAGCTCTGCCTAGGAAATTAGATGCGGGGCCCCCAGCAGCACTCGAACCCAAAGGCCTCCCCACTCACACACATCAGCTCTCAGGAGAATTGATGTCTTGGTAGAGATGGGAAGCTCCTCTCTCTTCATGTTTTTCCCAAACACTTTCTCTCTACTCCACATCCTCTACACTCTAATCACATCTGTCCCCTGAGAGGATCAACACAGCTGACTGCTTAAAAGGGAATATGAAGGGGAAAGAGAAACATCAGGGGCTGGAAGAACAAAGGCTTTCAATAAGATAAAGTATCTAGACCATCATATGTGAACAATAAGTGTTAGTTGATGTTGTTGTCGTCTATTATTATTATTAAAGAGGAGAGTTGGAGAAGAGGAGCCCCAGTTCCTGACAGGAATTAGAATGAGGCCTCAGCACCAAGCTGGCCACAGGGGGCTGCCCTCCTCCCCCTACTGTTCACAGAGTGCCAGCCAATTTTCAACCCATGTGACCATGCTCCCATCCAAGACAATTTGAATTAATTTTGTGCATGAAATTTGGTGGGAGGCAGTGCCAAATGTTTAACTGAAATCAAGATGCAAACTTCCCCTCATCTACTCGTTTTGTAAATCCTGTCAAAAATAAAATAAAAGCCATTAAGCTCGTCTGGCAACATTTGTCCTTTATGCAAGCTATTCATGGTTCCTGATTCCCTATCCTCTGTTTGCCTCTCCCCCACCCTCAATATTTGCTCTGTTGTATTTATGGTCCCTCGGCTGGCCCAGCACGCTGTCAGCTCTACTGACTTTGCCAAGTCTAAGATCCCTTTTAGGGACTTATTTTATTTAAAGAGCATCCCATTAATGGGTTTAATGGACTTTCAATCACTTAGTATGCATTGTCAATGAGGGAGAATCGACTTTCTGAGAATTCCTGTTCTGGGAGGAAAACAAACAGCCTTCCTTCCCGTTGCAATTTGGCCAATGAACAGATGCAGGACTCCTCCATCCTGGGTTCACAAGCTTCCCGTGCAGTCGGCTTGTCTGTGAGGCAGCGACCTCACCAGCACAGCACTGAATTAGACTGGCTCCTTTCTTCCTGCATTTCATTTCTCCCTTGGGTTGTACCTGCTGGGCCATGGGGAAACCCTGCATATAAACTCTAGATGAGGTTGACCGATGCTTTCACAGCAGACCCACTCCTGAGTTCTCTTTGGGGAAGAATTAAGCCATTACCTTGACGCTTAATCAGATCCTCGGGTCCACAGTAACAGATGGGGAAAAAATGGCCACCGTTCCAGTGTCTCCCTGACACAGAGTTTTAAGGGCATTTGTGCCCCCACACCCTTGAATTCCAGAACCCTGAAACAATGGCCAGAAACATATACACTCACTGGGATAAATTCTAATTAGCTAAATTCTCACTGGTGGACCTCTCATTCCATAAATATCTGCTGTATACTTTCCATGTATAACACATTACACTTGGCTCCATAGGAGATACATGCAGGGGACATAAACAGAGTAAAAGGCAGTATCAGCTCACATACAGGTTCGTCCCTTCCAAGTTGGGGTCTCCTTTAGGTGCTGTTAACCAGCTTCTCTCTCCTTCCTCTCTGGTTATACTCCCCCACCCACCTTCCTCTCTCTCTCTTCAGCCCTTCCCCCCAAATCTTCACATTCTCAATTACAACAGTCATATTTTGTTGAGATTAGCAATGAGTGGGAGTCCCCCACTTAGCACCCTACATACACCAGGCTACCTAACCTCACCCAACTCTACATAAATGCAATTATTTTATTACAAGCCCCGTATTTCAGAGAATGAAACCAAGTCTAAGGGAGGACAGTCATTAGCTGCAGAGCCCAATCCATCTGACTTAAAAACATTTTCCCTTAATCCTGACACTTAATTTCCCTTCTCCTGCTCTTTTTGGGGGAAACTTGTTCCCCCAGGGAGTCTTAATCAGCAAGTACCCACTGTCTTAAGGTAAATGAAAAAGGCTTGCTGACATCTAGCTTGTTAGAACAATCTTGTTCATAATAGCCATCACCTACCAAGGGCCCACCCTGTGCCAAACATCTATCTTTTATCACTTAATCCTCACAACCAACTCAAGAGGTGAAGGATACTGTGAAGTTAAGGGACTTGCCCAAGGTCTCACAATTATTAAGTAAAAACAATTAGGAAAATGCTAGCATTGTTTGAAATTTTATATGCCAAGTGCTGGAATAAGCTTTAAAAAAAAAATCCTAACAAGGTAAGTATTATTATTTGTAGCTTCTAGATAAGAATACTGAGGCTCAGAAATTCAAAGTAACTTGCCACAGGTTATCCAACGCCTTGGTGGTGGGACCAGCATTTGCTCTCCTTCTTATTAGAATAATGCAACAGTACCTCCCCAAAGCCCACATTCTTCAGATTGCACCAAGGCTGCCTCTGTCCTCTCCAAATGCCCTTTGGAAAATGGCCCATAAGTTTCCCCAAAACAACAGTTGAAGATAAACTCCAGAGACTCAGGGTTTTCTGGCAGGGCTGTCTCTAAAAAAGCTTCTGCCCTGAATTGGAATCTTATTTGCATTTGTCCTTCCACGGTAGTTTCCAATTCCCAAGCAGAACACACATTTAACTGTAAAATTCTCCTTAACTAGACAGCTGTCTGCTGCAGTCAGGCACCAGGCTCAGGTGCGGCTCCCAGTAGGATCTCCTGAATCATCGTGCCAGCCTCCGTAAAGCAATGTAAAGTCACCTCCGAGAAATGAGATGCCACTTGGAAGAGGCAGACGCTGCCGTGCCCGCTTGTTGTCAGAACTGTGCAGGGGATGCCAGTCATGACTCAATTACTCCCGGGACTTCTCTCCTGAAGGTTTCCCTGTCATTTATGAGAACCAGTGCAGGGAGGACTACCACATGTCCTAGACCAGGAACCTATCTAGGAATGAGGAGATTACAGGTTTAATTGGCCTCCCCTCACCACAGTGTCAACAAGCCATCAAGATAAGAGCTCTTGACATCCAATGAGCAAGATAACACCACTCAACAAATGGCATCTGAGCCATTCAAGACTTATGCCAGCGGACACAGAGGTGAATCGGAAGCATAATCTCAGCCTGACATGACCCTACAATTTAGACAGGTATATAGAGTGCCAAGTAAAGTAAGAAGAAGTGCCCTTAGAAAGGTATAACCAATGAAGTGCAAATATATCTGCTTAGAGGCTTTAGTTAAAAAGGAGGAAGCAGAAGAGATTACTGGGGAAAGATCACAGGAAAAGATGAGGAAAATGCCCAGAAAAAGGCTTCAGCTGAGGCCTAAACCTGTGGGGCAGAGGAAGTGGCAAAAACCTCCAAGGAGGAGCAGCCGAGGATCCCACGAAGCACCCGGTGACAGTTGGCAGGGATATGTCCGTAGTGTTCAATGAGACTGGGATGATGACATAGGAGAAAAGACCATGGGCCCTGGAGTTCAGGAGGATGCTGACAACCCTTAGAAAACTGTTGGTCAGGGGTAACCAGAAGCTGGCCCAAGGTCAAGGAGACACGTCGGTGATGAGGAAAGTAACAGAAGAATGTAAGCTGCTCTTTTAGAAATGTTTAATAATGAGGGGAAGAGGTGTAGGTCCTCAAGGTAAGGGGAGAGCAGACACTGGGGAGATGTGAGCAGGTCTCAGGAAAGGAGAGCTGGAAGAAACCAGGCACGTGTGCCTGAAGGGCAGCCAGGAGGGACCAAGGGCATAGGGGGACAAACTTTCATATTGGGAAAGTAAGAGACACTCCAGAGACAAGATCAAAGAAAGAGGGGAAGGAATGATGCAGCTGTTTTGAGCTGGAGAAAAGGATGTTGAAAGAACTTACAACGAGCAACCTTAACTTTGCCATAATATAAAAAATGACCTCCAAAAGAGTGATTGCCCTGTCACAGTAGTGAGGGGACTGTGCTTGAACGGTCATCTTCGGAAGGAAGTTATAGGCAATAATTCACTACATTCATTCTTCAAACAAATTTGCAACTTTTCCTTTCTTGTTGCTTTTTTTTTTAATTACATTTACAATTACAGTAGATTTAGTTCCTCAACCTTCCCTATCTTTACTTCTCTGTAGGAGTATCTTATAACCTTTATCTCAAGGATTTGCTTCCTCTTACTACCATCAACTCTAGAGTCTGTTGGGGCTAATTATCCAGTCTGAAGATTATCTGGGTTTTTCTCTATCTCCCCACTCAGACTCCCTGCACCTTAGCCATTTCACTGCTTATCAATCCTCCACTACATGTGGGGAGGGGAAGCATGAAAAGCTAAACCCAAAATCAATTCATTTTACTACTTATTTGGGGATATAGCCAAATATTTTGAAAACATTAGTTCAAATGAGGTTGGGGGCTATCTGAAGTTCAGCGTTATTTCATTATCCCTGAATAGAATGACTACCCACAATTAGTCCTGAAGCCAAAAAGATGAAAATGTCTATGTGAGAAAAAAGACACGTTTAGTGAAGGTCCTACTGGAGGAGCTCTAAGTCAATACCTCTTGTGTCACCTCTTGACTATCTCCTTGCCTTTCTCTCTGAGTCTTGCTTTCTCATCAGAGCTGTCTAATTTGAAATTTCACATATTGCATTTTCAGATTGGAAAACTTAAGAGTTAGCACTGCCACTATTAACAGATTAGCAGTTCTTCCAGTTCCTGAAATGCAATACTCAGAGTATTCATCAGCATTAGGTTACAACAGCTTCCCTGCTCCATGACTCTGCCTATCTCACTGGGCACAAGGCACGATCAGATGGTGCCTCAGTTCAGTTCAGTTCAGTTCAGTCCTAGTATCTGTTTATTTCTTATTAAACTTTGAGACTTCTGTATTTTAAAAAGACTCTAGTAGTTGTGATATTGTCCTATAGTTTTTCAAGAAAATGGGTCAAGGAACCATAGGTTCTGTTGTATTAACATTACTGAGACTCTACAGTTGTGTTGTGAATCTACAATTATTTCAAAATTAAAAGTTTAATTTAAAAAAAGTCTTCAGGAATTTTTACCGTCAGAACAACAAAACTAAAACAAAACCTAACAATGATTTTCATATATTCAATACATCCACTGAAATGGCTAAAATTTAAAAGGTTGACAACATTATATGTTGACAAGGATGTGAAGAAGCTAGAACTTTCATACACTAATGATGCGATATACAACTACCATAGAAAGCAGCTTGGCAATTTCTTATGAAATCAAACACACATTGATCATATAACCTACCAAGTCTGTTTCCAGGCATTTACTCGTGAGAAATGAAAACATGTCCACAAAAAAGAGTTGTATACCAATGTTTATAGCACTTTATTCAAAATAGTTCCAAACTGGAAACAATCCAAATGTCCTTTAACAAGAACGTGGATAAAAAATTTTTGATATATTCATACAATGGAATAATACTCTGCAATAGAAATATTAAAACCACTGACACAACATGAATGAATTTCAAAAACATTATCATAAGTGATAGAATTTAGACATAAGAGTACATACTAAGTGATTCATTTATTTAACATTCTAAACAAACAATACAATCTATGCCAAGAGAAAGCAGATTTGTGGTTTCCTGGAGACATGGGGGATCAGGATTGGGGACTGACTGCAAAAATGCACAGTAGAACTTTTCAGTTCAGTTCAGTTCAGTTCAGTCTCTCAGTCATGTCCGACTCTTTGCGACCCATGAATCACAGCACGCCAGGCCTCCCTGTCCATCACCAACTCTCGGAGTTCACTCAAACTCATGTCCACCGAGTTGGTGATGCCATCCAGCCATCTCATTCTCTGTCGTCCCCGTCTCCTCCCGCCCCCAACCTTCCCCAGCATCAGACTCTTTTCCAGTGAGTCAACTCGTCACACGAGGTGGCCAAAGTATTACAGTTTCAGCTTTCGTGTCAGTCCTTCCAATGAACACCCAGGATTGATCTCCTTTAGAATGGACTGGTTGGATCTCCTTGCAGTCCAAGGGACTCTCAAGAGTCTTGTCCAGCACCACAGTTCAAAAGCATCAATTCTTCGGCGATCAGCTTTCTTCACAGTCCAACTCTCACATCCATACATGACCACGAGAAAAACCATAGCCTTGACTAGACGGACCTTGGTTGGAAAAGTAATGTCTCTGCTTTTTAGTATGCTGTCTAGGTTGGTCATAACTTTCCTTCCAAGGAGTAAGCGTCTTTTAATTTCATGGCTGAAATCAGCACCCGCAGTGATTTTGGAGCCCAAAAACATAAAGTCTGATACTGTTTCCACTGTTTCCCCATCTATTTCCCATGAAGTGATGGGACCAGATGCCATGATCTTTGTTTTCTGAATGTTGAACTTCAAGCCAACATTTTCACTCTCCTCTTTCACTTTCCTCAAGAGGCTTTTTAGTTCCTCTTCACTTTCTGCCATAAGGGTGGTGTCATCTGCACATCTGAGGTTATTGATATTCCTTCCGACAATCTTGATTCCAGCTTGTGCTTCTTCCAGCCCAGTGTTCCTCATGATGTACTCTGTATATAAGGTGTATAAATGTTCAAAATCTTGATTGGGTAATGGTGGTGGTTTCACAAGTATGTATGTATTTTATTTCAGGTAAAGTATACCTCAGTAAAGTTCATTGGGGGGGGGGGGAAGAAGGCTCCAAGAACCTCTACCCAAATCAGAAAAAAATGAAATAAAACCTAGCAATGATTTTCTTATACTCAGTAGTGTAACCTCCTTATCTTAAATACATCAACAATGAACAAGTATCCTGAGACAACGGGCTGTGGCTTAGATCAGCCAGTAGAGGGAACTCTTTCTCAAACTGAGGCTCCATTAACTCAATGACCTATGAAATTAACCTCTTAACTGAAGGTGTAACTCTTATGTCTCCACATTTCTCCCCTCTCCATAGGTGAAGACAGCCTCAGGTGGAAGGAGCTCAAACCATCCCAGTACAGAAATCAACCCTATTCCCACTGAAGGTGAGTGAAAGGAAGGGGTCCATACCAGTAGGTTGGTGTTTCAGCATCCAAGTCAATTTCCTGCTCTGATCTTTAAACGAATCTAGTAATTATTAAAGATGTTAGTAAACAAGCCCTCCTCTTACTCACCAGCACCAGCGATCAGAACTCTGCCACAGTGCGGTGCCTGCCTGCTCCACCACCACCGCCTAACCCCCAATCCATCTTAGTTGCCTGAGAGTGGGGTCTTGGCTTATTTTTACGAACTGTTCTATAATCTGGAGTCCTCAGTTCAGTTCAGTCACTCAGTCATGTCCGACTCTTTGTGACCCCATGAATCACAGCACGCCAGGCCTCCCTGTCCATCACCAACTCCCGGAGTTCACTCAAACTCATGTCCTTCGTGCTACCTAATGTCAAGTCACCCTAGAGCCATAGTGGTCTGCCATTTGCTTGCAGCCAGATCTCCATGACAATCCACTCAGCCCATTAACACCATCATACTCAGAACAGCCCCCTGCAGGAACTCCTTGAAACAGGGCCATTACCCACTATTCTCTGACTTGGTTCTGCCATAGCCCTGGAAGGCCACCTGCCCATCCCAAGTCTCTTTGACACCATCTCCTGAAGTCTTCACAGATTTGTGAATCTCAGATTTGTCCCCAGAATGCCCACCCACCACCATCCAGACTCTGGCCCTCAAAAGCATTTCTTTAAGTTATTGTTCACCAGAAAATAAGTTGATGAGGTAAGTTTTTAGAGGGCAAATTCTGAAATCACTATAAAATAGTTCTGTTTATGTTGCATTCAGAATCTTGAAACTTCAAAGTCAGGATGTTTCCAGAGCCCATGTGTGTCAAGCACTTTATCAATCACTGAGAAATGGACATGGAGGTCCTACTTTTGAACATTTTCAGTAGGAGGCACTCTCTACTTTTCCAGATAATCCATTCCATTGTTCAGTTCAGTTCAGTCGCTCAGTTGTGTCCGACTCTCCGCGACCCCATGAATCACAGCACGCCAGGCCTCCCTGTCCATCACCAACCCCCGGAGTTCACTCAAACTCATGTCCACAGAGTCGGTGATGCCATCCAGCCATCTCATTCTCTGTCGTCCCCTTCTCCTCCCACCCCCAACCTTTCCCAGCATCAGAGTCGTTAGGCAGATGTAATTGCTAAAAATATCCTTTATATGGATTTCAAATTTATCTCCTTGGACATCTACCTATTACCTTGGTCTCTATTCCTTTGTAAGGAGCACAGAATTCCCTGTTTCATACAGTAGCATTTTAATTGTTTAAAGTCAGCATCCCTGCTCCTCCTCTTCCTGCTTCTCACATTATTTCTTCTCAAAACTCAGGGAGAAAAAGTCAATTCAATTCCATCCTGTTCTTACTCAGTTCTAGACAGTACCCTGAATGCTTGAGATGCAAAGATGAGTAAGTTACGGTTCTTGCCTTCAAAGAGTTTATAGGAAGAGTTAGGAAGTCAGGGTGGACATTCAGAGGAGATAGCAGCACTGAATGGGTGGGGCTGGGGTGGGGGGAAGTATTCAAGACTTTGGAAATAGTGGAATATTCTAGAAAAAGGACTAGTGGCATTGCTAGAGTTTTGTCTATTGCTTTGGGAGGTTTTTTTGGTGGTGAGTGTAATAAGAGATAATGCTAGAAAGCAAGCCAAAACCAGATCTCAAAGCACATTATAGACTATGCTCAAGAGTTCTAAGCAAGAGAATGACATAATATTTCCATTTTAGAAAGATTTCCTTGGTTTCTATGGTATAGTGCTAGGCACAAATTAAGCACTATTGTAGTTTTAATGATAAACTAAGTAGGAATAAACTACAAGGAGGCAAATGACCCCTACACTGAAAACTGCAAAACAAAATACTGCTAAAGTAATAAAAGGAGGCATAAATAAATGGAAGGACATCACGTGTTCATGGATTGAAAAACTTAACATTATTAGGAATCCAGTTCTACCCAAAGTGATCTACAGATTCATACAACCCCTGTCAAAATCCCAACAACATTTTTTTCTGCAGAAATAAAAAAAAAAAAATGCATCCTAAAATACGTAAGAAATCTCCAGGGGCCCCAAATAACCCCCAAATAGTCAAAACAAAGTTAAAAGACTTACCTCCTCCTGATTTCAAAACTTATTACAAAATTATAGCAATCAACATAGTGTGGTACTGGCATAAAGACTAACATATAGATCAGTGGAATAAAATAAAGAGCTCAGAAATATATATAGTCAGAAATATATATAGTCTCATGTATAGTCAAATGATTTTCAACAAAGGTGCCAATACTGTTCAAGGGCAAAAGCACAGTCTTTGTCTCAGCTAGTAAAGAATCTGCTTGCAGTGCTGGAGACCTCTGTTCCATCCCTGGGTTGGGAAGATGCCCCGGCGAAGACAATGGCTACCCACTTCAGTATCTTGGCCTGGAGCATTCCATGGGGTCGCAAAGAGTGGTACGTGACTGAGCGACTTTCACTTTCAACAAACAGTGTTGGAGAAACTGGATATCCACATGCAAAACAACAAAGATGGATGCTTACCGTACACCATGTACAAAAACTAACTCAAAATAGGTTAAAGACCTAAACATAAGAGCTAAAACTATAAAACTCTTGGAAGAAAAGATAGGGGGAAGCTTCATGACATTGGATTTGGCAATGATTTATTGGGTATGATACCAAAAGCACAGGCAACGAAAGAAAAAATAGATACATTAGACTAATTAAAATTTAAAACTTTTGTAAATCAAAGGACACTGTCAAAAGAGTGAAAAGTCGGCCCATAGAATGGGCACTTCATACCCACAATAAATAGCCATTATTTCTTAAAGAGAAAGAAAGAAAATAATGAATACTGGTGAGGATATACAGAAATCAAAACTCTTGTGTACAGTTTATGGGAATGTAAAATTGTGCAGCTGCTGTGAAAATCAGTATGGTTTTTCCTCAAAAGATAAACATAGAATTACCTCAAGATCCAGCAATTCCACTTCAAGTCACACACCCTAAAATAAAAGTAGGGACTCGCATAGATCATGTGTACACTGATGTTCATATCCGCATTGTTCACAATAGCCTAAATATGAAAACAACCAAACATCCATTGACAGATGAATGGGTAAACAAAATATGGTATGAAAATTCAACGTAATATCATTTAACCTTAAAAAGGAATGAAATTCTGACACATGCTATCACATGGATAAACTTTGAAGATATTATGCTATGAGAAATAAGCCAAACACAAAAAGATAACTATTGTATTATTCCACTTATATGTAGTACTTAGAGTAGTCAAATTAATAGAGACAGAAAATAGAAGTTATCAGAGGCAGAGGGGGAGGAGATGGTAGAGAGTTATTATTTACTGGGTACAGAGATTCAGTTTGGGATGATGATAAAGTTCTGGAAATGGATGGATGATGGTTGCCTGATGATAATGTGAATGTACTTAATGTGACTGAATTGTATATTTTAAATGGCTAAAATGGTAGATTTTACGTTATGTACATCTTACCACAATAAAAATTTAAGAAATAAAACAAAAGGAAAACATGGATGCTTTTTGCGTATCGCTTGCTTGAGTTGATTTTCTCAACAATCCTATGAAGCAGGGACTATAATTCTCATTTTACAGATGAGAAATAGAGGCTCAGAGATGTTATGTGTTTTCCCTACAGAAATGGAGCGAGTAGGTGACAGAGCTAGGAAAGGGAACCCAGAGTCAGTTTCCAGGACCAGTCCCTATAACCTGTGCGCTGCTCACCCTCCCAGGTGACTAATAAATTATAAGCATTATCTATGGTTGGGTAGGGGCTTCTCTGGTGGCTCAGACAGTAAAAAATCTGTCTTCAATGCAGGAGACCTAGGTTTGATCCCTGGGTCAGGAATATCCTGTGGAGAAGGGAATGGCTACCCACTCTAGTATTCTTGCCTGGGAAATCCCATGGACAGAGGAGGCTGGTGGGTTACAGTCCAAGGAGTCACAAAGAGTCAGTCACGACTGAGCAAATGATTGGGTAGAGAGAGAGGGCTAGGTGAGGAGGGGCCAGCCCCAGGCCTCTGCCCAGCCCCTGGCCTTGATAAACCCTTGATTCAGCTCTTCTCTGATACTGGGCAAATGAGGTGTGCCCCAGGGCCTTCTTTTTCTGACCTTTACCACCTGCTGGTAGTAGAGACCTGTAGACGATGCAACCCAGATATAGTCACTGGCAACATAAAGGGGCATATGACCTACCCCCTAACTGGTAAGGGAGGAGTTTCTTTAAACATTCTCTGAAAAAAATTTTCCCAGGTGGCACTAGTAGTAAAAGAACCCACCTGCCAATGCAGGAGAGGCAAGAAACACAGGTTGAATCCCTGGGTAGGGAAGATCACCTGGAGGAGGAAATGGCAACCCACTCCAGTATTCTTGCCTAGAGAATCCCATGGACAGAGGAGCCTGGAGGGTTACAGTCCATAGGTTGCAAAGAGTCGGACATGACTGAAGCGACTCAGCACAAGAAAAGGCCTAAGGGAACACATGCCAGTCTAAAGATGTATGGAGTTTACTTGGTTCCTTATTCAGCTAGAAATCCTTTGAAGTTCAAAAAAAAAAAAGGAGACTAGTAACTAACACTGTTGGTGAATCATTCACTAAAATACTTGTACAGTCTGATTTTGGGGAAAAATCATACATTTGCAATTTCAAAATGTTAATGTTTTATTAATATGTTGCTGGTTTTCAATAAATTAATAGATTGAATTAATATATTATTAATTAGTAGTATGCTGGGTTTTAGTATATTAATAAATCTTTCTTTTCTGAACTTTCCCTTTGAAAGAAAACAGTATTATTACTAAACACTCCATATTATTAATATTTATTGAGCTCTTACTACATGTAAACTTTTCACATGTATTATTTACTCCTCACAAAATCCTCATCATTTATAGCTGAGAAAACACACAAAGATTAAGTAACCAGTCCAATGTCAAATATAACAAGGAAGTAGAGAGTTGATAGTCACACCAGACAGTCTGATCCAGGTCTTCACTATAACCTAGACCCATGATCTGGGAAAATACATCCACTCTTAGGAGCCCATTTTCCTCACCTGGGAAATGAGGGGATTGGACCAGATGATGTGGAAGATTTTCTTCCAACTTGGACACCTTTATTTCCTTGTCTCCATAGGAAAATGATACTCCACGAGGGCATCCTACATGGGTGTCCACCAACATTTCCTTGCTTAAATTATGGGAACCATTAATGCTGTAGGGCTGAAAAGGAGAGGTGAGCTCAGCTGAAACTAACATGCCCCAGTCTGCCTTTACTCTTTAACTTCAGTCACCCTCTACTACCTAAACATCTGAACTATCTTAACAGAGTACCCCCCAACTCTGAAATAACCAGTGAAAGAAAGCAACAGACATAAACATTCAAGACCAAAGAAGAGAAAAGGGTTTGAATTGGTATTCTCATTGCACTTCCTTCTTTCTTCCCCTGAAGTCACAGAAATTCTTCCCACTTATGAATTCCCTAACAAGCCTAGGGAGTGGTGTGCTGGTAAATGTGTAACAACTAGCTCTCCAAGATAACGAAAAAGTCCTAATTGGTAGCAAGAAGGAAAGTTATGACCAACCTAGATAGTATATTAAAAAGCAGAGACATTACTTTGCCAACCAAGGTCCATCTAGTCAAGGCTATGGTTTTTCCCATGGCCATGTATGGATGTGAGAGTTGGACTGTGAAGAAAGCTGATCGCCGAAGAATTGATGCTTTTGAACTGTGGTCCTGGAGAAGACTCTTGAGAGTCCCTTGGACTGCAAGGAAATCCAACCAGTCCATTCTAAAGGAGATCAATCTTGGGTGTTCATTGGAAGGACTGATGCTAAAGCTGAAACTCCAATACTTTGGCCACCTCATGCGAAGAGTTGACTCACTAGAAAAGACTCTGATGCTGGGGAAGGTTGGGGGTGGGAGGGGAAGGGGACGACAGAGAATGAGATGGCTGGATGGCATCACCGACTCTGTGGACATGAGTTTGAGTGAACTCCGGGAGTTGGTGATGGACAGGGAGGCCTGGCGTGCTGTGATTCATGGGGTCACAGAGAGTCGGACACGACTGAGCGACTGAACTGAACTGAACTGAACTGAGTTTTGTAAATATTCCTGCCATGACTGATTTCAAGCTACCAACACCAAGTCACTGACCATGAAGTTGGAAAGAGATATGAGCCACTCACCACACTGAGTCTGGGTCATGGCATTATTTCATCTGTAAGCCTTGCAGTCTAAGGTATTACTCATTCGTCCATTTGACAAACTTTTTTAATGCTAGGAATATGAACAAGGTATCCATTAAATTAGTTGTTTATTACAAATCAAATCTTCTATTGGGTTCAATCTGAAATAACATTATTTCCCCAGCATTTCCCCATAGAAGTTCCTTCAGACAAGACAGGTGGAATGATGGTTTTTCTACCTTCAAATAATTCGCTTACCCAAACCAGAAGAGACAATTTGTTAATCTAGTGATTCTCATTAACATTCAAAGTATTAGAGACTGCAAAAGAGACATAGGCATTTAGAACAGTCTTTGGGACTCTGTGGGAGAGGGTGAAGGTGGAATGATTGGAGAGAATGGAATTGT